>NW_009737722.1:0-48500 GCF_000703405.1 Apaloderma vittatum | reverse complement strand
GGGAAAGAGGATTCCAGGCAGGGAGCTCTGGTGGGCATCTCTGGTGTTGGTCGCTCAGACTGGACAACAAGAGAGTGTTTAGTATTCCACTTCCATTTCTACTGTCTAAATCAAATTAGGCATCAAGCAAGCAAAAATAAAGTAAAACTATTCTTCGAGTTAGCTGTCCATTCTGCGGGTTCAGTTCTGTTGTTCTACATTGTCTTTTTTCTGGTTTGCCCAAGAATTACAGAATCACATAATCCCAGAATGTCAGGGGTTGGAAGGGACCTCAAAAGATCATCTAGTCCAGGCCCCCTGCCAGAGCAGGATCACCTACAGTAGGTCACACAGGAACACATCCAGGCGGGTTTTGAATGTCTCCAGAGAAGGAGAGTCCACAACCTCCCTGGGCAGCCTGTGCCAGTGCTCTGTTACCCTCACAGGGAAAAAGTTTTTTCTAATATTTTTGCAGAACCTTCTGTGTTCCAGCTTGTAGCTATTACCCCTTGTCCTGTCGTTGGACGTCACTGAAAAGAGCCTGGCTCCGTCCTCCCAACACTCCCCCTTGACATATTTATAAACACTAATGAGGTCACGCCTCAGCCTCCTCTTCTCCAAGCTAAAGAGACCCAGCTCCTTCAGCCTTTCCTCATAAGGGAGATGTTCCACTCCCTTCATCATCTTTGTGGCTCTGCACTGGACTTTCCTACTCCTGCTTTTCTGGCTCTGGAGTGTTTCCTACCTGTGCTCTGCTGTGCAGTTGGCTGCTGCTGTCTTCCCCTGAAAAAGCTGCACTTCTGTGTTGTCATGTGGATATAGTATGTGAAGTACTGTAATGAATGCCACTATAAAAATGTAACTGTTACGCTATTTATATATATATAGTGATCTGTGAAATAAATTACTAATGAAGTGCAGTCTCATTTAGGCTTTATTACTGCTTCACATAGAAAAACCCTATGATGAATGATCTTTTGTCATTTCTGTCATAAACACCATTTTTCTGGGTGGAATAACTCCTCCTCCTTAAACCGTACAGAGCTGAAAATTGTCATACATATGTCAATTTGAATAAGCATTTTTAGAAACTGTTAGCTAAGTGAGTTGAGGTTTTCTTTTTTTTTTTTTGCATGCAAGTGTTTATTATAAATAAATTACTTCTCTCTCAACTCTGGTTAGTCTAATGTGTTGAAAAAAAATCAGGGCCATATTGTGACCTTCATGGGATATTTTCTGATTTTTTTCTTTTGTTTTCAAGTTGTGTGGTTGCTGTCAGGGGGCCATGGGAGCCCCTTATGGAAAAAGAGCTATGAGAGCCCAGGGACAAAGGGCCTTTAAAAATGGAAGGAGTTTGCTGGTGTTAATGCTGTCATTTCTCCTACTCCAGCTAGATTTTTGACAAAGTAGAACTACAATTCATTGCGTGTTTTTTTTTTTGGTCCTTAGAAAAAGATAAATTGTGTCATCAGTTATTAACACTTGAAATTGATTGCAGCTTGTTTATTAGTTTAAATTTTACTTCAGTAGCAGTGTAATTTTCTGTATTCAAAATGCTTGTAAAGAAATTGGAGCAAGTTGCAGTTATGGTGGATATGTTTGGGTTCAGAGCAAAATAGTAGTATGTGGACACTGTTCAAAGAAGCAGCCATGACCCAGATTTGTCTATTGGAGAACAAGTCTTATGAGGAGCCACTGAGAGAACGGGGATTGTTTAGTCTGGTGGAGGCTGAGAGGAGACCTTATCACTCTTTATAACTACCTGAAAAGAGGTTGTAGCGAGGGGGTGTTGGTCTCTTTTCCCAAGGAACAAGTGATAGGACGAGAGGAAATGGGCTCAGGTTGCACCAGAAGAGATTTAGATTGGATATTAGGAAATATTTCTTTACTGAAAGGGTGGTGAAGCACCAGAACAGGCTGCCCAGGGAAGTGGTGGAGTCACTATCCCTGGAGGTGTTCAAAAATCTTATAGACCTGGCACGTCGGGACATGGTTTAGTGGTCATGGTAGTGTTGGGTTGATAGTTGGACTTGATAATCTTAGAAGTCTTTTCCAACCTTAATTATTCTATGATTTATCAGACTGCTCCAAAATATTGCATTACTGCACAGTGGGAAATGCGTATCTGAAATTTGAACATCCAGATTTTCAGCTCTTTGTTAATCTATATGGAATCAAAGGCTTAGAAATCTTAAAGCTCAGCTGATACAGAAGCCTCTTGGGTAATCCCTCAGGAGACCTATATGACTGAGCTGGCAATAAAGAAAACATGTAAGTATAGAAAGTATACAGAAAGCACAGTCTCTCCACAAAAGATTTTAGTTGACACAAATCCCAGCAAAGAATTTTTATTTTCGACTCTAATTAGAACATTCTACAGCTGAAGAACAATGGAATTTTCATCAAAGAAATACCTGCTTCTAATATTAATACATCAAGCTGTTAATTATGTGTAACAGAAGCCTTCCTGACCACCTCTCAGCAAATATTCATCTTCAAAGCAGGAAGTTATTCTCTGTACCTAGTTCGCGATACTGCATCAGTGCCTCTGTAAATATTAATTAAACAACGTATGTTGTGCAAGGGTGAGTAGCAGGTCCATGTGACAGGTTGCTGAAGAGTGGAAGCTGGCCATATCTTGTCTACACTGACTTTCCTTGTTTTTGCAACTGGGGAGTCAAATTCCTAATATTGACACTGGAATATGGGCAAAAGGAAGGGAAATGCACCCACGTAGTAAGCTTTCAGGAAGAGAAATGCTGACTCCTCTGAATAGTAGCAGAAAGCTGAAGTGATTTTTCTCATCCTTAGAGAGCTAAACAAAATGTTCTTCCTGTTCTTTCCAGTCTATATATGCTTAACAACTTTCTGATCTTCGAGAATTTAACTCCCTGTCCTGTATTTTCCCTTCTGGTAATATTGGGTTCTTCTGAGCCTCTTTTGGTTTGGACCTTTGTTGCCTTTTCACATAGGATGGGAATTCCCTCCTGCTAAAACACCCAAGAAGGATCTCAGAGCTTCCTCAGACCTGTGTATTAGGTTGCAGTGCCAATTTTTCTGACCAAACCTACTCATGAAGAGCATTTAAAACCATAGGGCATATCCTAATAAAAATGGTATCTTGTTTTACCTTTACTTGTCTCATGAAAGAAATTTACCAGTATTTTATTTTCTGAATCAATCTACAGTTTACAGGTAGTTGAGGTAGTTACTTAAATTCAAAATTATGAAGTTGAATATTCTTAAGGAAACACTTAAGCCATGTAGTATTGCAGAAGTACCAGTGAATATTTCAGGTTTATAGTAAGCCAGTCTACTAGAAAGGAAGACATGACTCTCAAATCAAGAGATTCTAATATGGGTCAAACCTCACTTTAGTCTCTTTAATTTCTAAACTGGGGAATCCCAAAATACTAACTGTCTCTAGGGTCAGTGCCAGTATTGTTTTGTAATAGCATTACAGCATCCAGTCATTTTAAGTTCAGGTTTTATGTTTCTGTCTTGGCCTACTCAATTTAGGTTGATGCTGGCTCTTCCAGGTTCATTATATCACCTTGCAAAGATTCCCTCTCACCTTGCATTGAAAAAAGGCACCAGTTGAGAGCAGTTAGTGATTTGCTCTGTTCTGTTTAAAATAGTTAGAAGTAATTTGGGGAAGGTTATCTGCAGAATTCCGTTTCAAGCCGCTGTGCTTTCATGTAGAGTGAATCAGCTTAATATCTGTTCCTACCATCTGAGCAAACAAGAGGTAACTATTGTTTTTGATGTGCACAAATTACTCCTACTCCCAAGCACATCAGTTTGAGTTCTGCAGTGGAGAGCGGGTAATGAATAATACACATAACTCTTATGATTGTGAAAGACAAGGAGAGAGGTCTGGCATTGGCCATTCTGACACTTAGTATTTATTTTACACTTTATAATCAGATTGAAACAAATACTATTTATTATATAGGTTACTGTATATTAGGTTTTTACTAAGAGACTAAGCAAGGCTTGGTTTTCACAGTTCCTTCTTTGTAGCAGTGTAAACAACTTTCTGTTTGCCTTCTTAACTTTGTCAGTACTTGAGGATTGTATTTGCTATTGGACTTTTCCAGGATTTTCTTTATAAGGCATCAAACTGCAGAAATTGATCCTGTGTGTATTATTTGCTCCCAGGTTTGTTTTACATTCCTCTCCATGGAATTATTTTACAGTAATAGCTGAATTGTTGCCTTATCTCACTTAGCTGCCTTTTTCTGCTAATATTGCCACCATTTTAGCTGTCCTTTTCAATTCTCTATCGTCAGTGGCTTTCAAATATTTATTTTGATGTTCCTGTAAATGTTTGAGTTTTACACTGGAATAGTTTTAGGGTTATAACCCAAGCACTTCAAGCATATTTAAAAAGCTGTTAAATTGGCACCCCTGTGTGTGTAGTAATTGAAGGCCATTTTATGTCACATTTCTCCCCTTAACTGACATTTTTTCTTTGGTTTTATTTGTGGCTAGGGTCGTGGTGTTGTAATGTGCTTTATTTGTGCAGCTTTATTAGGGTGGTTTTGATACGGGTATCTTACAGACTAGGTAGATGAAGACATTCCAGAGCATTTAAGCTGTCTTTTCAATAGGATTCTGGGTCTCTGATGCCTGAGCTCAGCTAGCCGGGGATATTCAAGAGAAGCACCTCTGTCATTGTGCTGCAAGTTAATACATTCTTTACAAATGCAGCTGGATGGGTGGTGTATCTGCACATTTCACAGTCATGTATTAACAACAAACATCAGTGTCACTTTACATGAGTTGAGGGCTGAAGGATTTTACTTTAAAATCCCTGTTGGCTTTAGCTACAGGAATACTCTTTGAGCAGTCCAGTAAAGTTCACTGCAATTTTTTTGTAATCCGGCTGCTCTGATTGATGTGGTAATGGAATTCTTGTTTCCTTGTTTGCAGTAAACCTTAGAGGTCCTCCTAAGTATCACTACTTCTACATACATGAATAGAATCATAGAATCATAGAATGCCCTAGGCTGGAAGGGACGTTAGAGATCATTTTAATCCAGCCTCCCTGTCGCCAGGATTCCATCTCTTGACTAGATCGGGCAACACATTCGGACATAGGAAGGCTTACATTTTTTATAAGGTGTAATTTCTTTGTAGTTCTGCAGGCTTGGTCACCGTATTTCAGACGTGTGTGTCAGTGTTTTCTGCCATGCCTCATCCATGCTGTAGAATTTCTTTTTTCGCTACTAAAGCCCCAGCTACAAGTTCTTGTCACAGTTTAAGCACGTCTCACCTTTACAAACAAGTTTTGCAGAGGCGTTAGAAGAACTATTACAATTGCTTTTGTCTGTAGCAAGGCTCAACATGGAAAGTCTAGTAGGATGCAGCAATGGTGCTGTGTCTGCTGAAAGCTGAAAATACAAGAGCCACAGCTGTCCTTACACCATGCTTTTCCATAAGTCTTTCTGGTGTGTGAGGCCCTGTGCTCAAGGTTGTGATTCTGATGCAAAACTAGCAAAGCTTTTGTTCCCCTCTCCTTCTCTCCAAATGAATTTTATAAAGTACAGAGCACAGCTGTTAGTGCTTAACAAAAAGACAACCCTGTACACAATGCCAGTTCTTTTTACATTTTACAAAATTATTAGTACCTTAAATAGAGAAAAAAAATTGATAAATCACATCACTTCCACTTGGACAGTACTTGCACAAATGCCTTTTTTAAAAGACTCTGCTAGGAGCTGTGTTATGAAACTATAACTAATATGTAGACATAAATGGTAACCTATATGGACACAAGGGACTGGCGTGTTTCAAATTATGTGGCTGTTACGGGTGCATTGCACTACTGTAGCGTGTAGTGTTTCAACTGTTCTTTCCTTGCAGAGTGCTAGTAATTAAGTGATATGAGTTGATCTGCAGTGCCTCCAGTGTTGCCACGGTAGGGCTGCACCAAAGTTAGGAGAACAGAACATCCATTACTTCTGAATCTGAAAACAGACAAGGACTTGAAACAGGATGTTGGATGCAGGTGTGGTGGAAAGAAGAGCAAGCAGAAGTGATCCATCTGTGCTTCTGCCTCAATCCCTTTTTTCACCCTTTCTTTCTTCTTGCTCTCTCCTTCTCTCTCACTCCCTCTCCCCTCCCCCACCTCCTCTCATTTTCAGTACACTTATTTTTCTTAAGAGCTTGAGGTTATTTTTCCTATTTATTTCAGATTGTTGCTATTCTTTGGTTTTAAATTACTTAAGATCAATTTTCCTTTAGCTTGTTCTTTCTCGTGTTAGGGACTTTTTTTTTTGGCATAGGATTGCAATGTTTTCTACTGCTTAGAGAAAAAAGATTGGATGCAGGGTTTTTATTTATGATGCTCATCAAGAGTCATTATTCTCAGGTGTTTATGTGTAACTTCCTCTCACCTTCTGCTTCTCAGGATCACAGTCTTTAGTTTTTATCAAAAGCTAGATGAATAGACCCTAGCTGTTTACATCTCTTTTTCTGCATCTTTCTGAACATATGAGCATTGTTGGACAATTTCGTAATGTTTACTTTCTCAAAGTCTCCAAGCATCTTTTTTTTAAACAAGTTTAGTACATGCTTCCCTTGATCATGATCTATGTATGTTTTTCTATTTTACCTTTTTGGGATTGGTACTTGTATGGTGGGTGTAATGGAAAAATAAATTTTAACTGTAATTTCTATAATTTGAATGCAGTTAGAGAGTTCTATTTGCTGCATCTTGTAGTTTACCTTATGTTTTACTTGTTATTTTCTTCATTTTAAAACATGCTTTATGTTTTCATTTTGCCAGATTTACTATTTTCCTTAAATTCTTCATTTAATTTCTTGTATCCGAGCTCAACTAGATTAGCTTCTACTGTCTTTTTTGACACTAAAGTGTATTGGAATGAATATAGCTATCTCACTTATCTTCTTGATTTAGACAAGGTCTAAATTAACAAGTTACATTTCATTTTGAAAACATATGTTTGCAATTCTTCGATCTTACTAGGCATATTTCCTGCTTTAGTGAAGATGGAAAAGATCTTTGTTTCTTTCTTTTAAAGACTCTTCTTCCTTTTCTTCTCTTGTCTGAGACAATTATTCCTACAGTAGTAGATATTTTCTGTTTCATGCTTTGTTGTATTACTTCTAAGTCTGGTTGTTTTCTAAAGCACTAAAGTAATATTCAGAATTACTTTCACCATCTGTCTTCAGAGTCTGTTTTTTCATTTTGTATTTGAGGACAAACTGTTTATGTCATGTTGGTGATCAGCTGGGAATGACGAGTTCTTGTGATGAGGATTGATAACTTCATAATCAGGAATAAATAAAATTTAACTGCATTCTAGGTCAGGTTATACTCAACTTTGAAAAGACAGATTATACAGAGCGAGCATTTTCATTCAAGTTGTATTATATGAAAATTGCTGTGAGAGACATAGTGTAGGCTGGTATCTTTCCATGCCACCTACCTAAAACATCAAGTTAAGGTTGCTGAGTTTGTTGTTCTGGGAGCAGCTCTTAAATCAAATTCATGTATTGCTGTCCACTGTATTCCTTTGTCATGTGCTTCTCAGCTTTGCTGTAACTGTTTACTATAGCTAAAACTATATAGTTTTTATAACTATAGTTACATAACTATAACTGTACTCTAACTGTTACATTTTGTCAGAAACACTCTTCTTACACTCCTGTTTGCCTACCTGAAACTCAGAATCTCTTCCATTGCTGGCTTTAAATGCATGGAAACTGTTTTAAGAAATGATGGATTTTTCTTCGAAGTCATAGTACTGTGTGTAATGTGTGCATACATTTTTTGTGTTTAAGATGAGCCTCTGTTTCTTATCTTCAGGCAAAGAAACAGTTGCTATTCTTTTGTCTCTGTGTTTTTTTGGCAAGCACTGCCTGTTTTTTTTAAAAATGTTCTGTAGCTTCCAACTGCACTACTTCTTCCACATTCCTACCATCTGTCTCCACAAGACTTGAAATCATCATTTTGTATTAAACTTGGTGATTACCAACTCCTTTACTATTCATTCCCCTCCATTTTTTGCTCATCTTCAATATTATACAGTGCCTTTCTCTGCAAGTTTCCCTTCCCTTTTTAATATATGTCAAAATCATTGACAAAAATTTACTTCTCTTTAGAAAATAGAGAAGACAAGGAAAGTGATTGCCCTCAAGTGGAGCAGCATATGTGTATGGGGCTTTTCTATAAGATGTATTGCAGTCTGGTTCAAATCTTAGGGATCAGAATAAGAGGAGAGGCAAGTGGTATGGATGTCACTGTGATGGGAGTCTGCTAGACTGCCCAATCTAACTCAGCACTGGTAAGGCCACACCAAGTACTTTGTCCAGATCTGGGCTCCCCGGTAGAGAGCAATAGAGCTGATGGGGACTACAGTGAAGGGACACTGAGAGGATCAAGGGACTGGAACATTTCTCATATGAGGAAAGACAGGCCTTTGAGATCTGGACTTAGCCTAGAGAAGAGAAGGACCAGGAGGAATCTTACAAATATGTATTAATACCTGAAGGAAGGGTGTGACAGGAATGGCAACAATGGGCACAGACCAAAAGACAGCAGGTTCCACATGAACGTAAGATAAAACTTTTATTGGTGAGGGCATAGGTTACCTAGAGGAGTTGAGTTCCCCATCCCTGGAGATAGTCAAAAGTCATTCAGACATGGTCTGGGGCACCTGGCTCTAGCTTACTCTGTTTGAGCAGAGGCTTGGAGAAGATGACCACCTTTGGAGGTCATCTAACCTCAACTATTCTTTGATAGGATGAGGAAGGGGATAAACTCTTCTTTAAATAGCTTCAGGTAATCCTGGTTCTTAGCAGGATTTGAACCTCCCTGTTACCACTAGAACAGCAACACAGTGGAGTGCAAACATGGAGATTTCAGGGTATTTCTTGACTGGTAATGGAATAGGCAATGGGGGATGATGGTCAAGTGGATCTGCTGCTCAATAGCAGCATAGAATAGATGGTTGGGGTATAATAATGAATGACCATGCTAGCCGTAGCTATCGTGACTGTGAGGAGGTCAAGATCCTGAGAGGAGCAAAGAATAGGTAGTAGTAGATTGAAAAAAGAAAATTTGGGACTGTTGCTGAGTGAGGCGTGTTAGTAACCGTGAACACATATGAAGCTTACGTATTGTTTTTTTCCATCTGTTTTCACCAACAAGATCTCCCAGGCCTCTGAGCTTTGTAAAGATATTCGAAGACGAGAACCATCAGCAGTAGATAAGGACCAAGTCAAGATCACTTGTGAAAACTTGAGCCATAGAAATCCATGGGACATAACAATCTGTATCCAAGGGTGCTGAAAGAGCTGGCTAACAACTTTGCAAGGCCACTCTCTATCATCTTTGAAGAGTCCTGGAGATCAAGGAAGATCCACAATGACTGAAGAAAAGTGCACTCATCTTCAAATAAAGGCCAAAAGAACCCTGAGGTCTTGGTAGGCAGCAACTTAAATAAGCTCCAGCATTGCAGCCTGACAGTAAAGAAGACTGGCAGTATCCTGGGCTGAATGATCAGGAACACAGTCAGCAGGTCAAGAGAAGTGATTATTGATAGTGTTTCTTTCAAGAAAGACATTGATATATTAGAGCAAGTCCAGTGGAGGGCTACCAAGATGGTTAAGGGGCTGTAGCTCAAGAGAGATGGATTTGTTCACACAGGAGACAGCTGCAATTCACAGCTAGCTAATGGGAAGTTATAGAAAAGACAGAGCTCTTCTTGGAGTGACACAGTAATGGCATTAGAGGTCATGGAAACAAGCTGAAATGTCAGAAATTCTAATTTGATTATCAGGAGAAATATTTTCACAGCAGGAGTGGTTCAGCACTGGAAGAGATTGTCCAGAGAGGCTGTATTGGCTGTCTTCTCTGAGATACTCTGAACTCACGGGCAAAGCCCTAAACAAACTGCTCTAAGTGAAATGACGTTGAAAACTTCATGACCTCTGGAGGTCATATCCAACCCACATGATTCTAGGTAGGATTGTGTAGTTGATATCTACTGCTTTTTCCTTGGACCTGTCAGAGGAAGCATTTAGAGTGATGTTACGGTTTCTTCTTGAGAGGTCCATCCTGGTTGGTGCTCATTTCTTTTTAATCTTCTGGATTCTTTGTTGCATCATTTCCCCTTTTCTTTCTTCCCTGGGATTTGAAATCTACATTCTGTATGTGTGAAAACATGACAAAGTACAAACACAATGCATTAGCTGTCCGGTAACAGGCTAGCTCTTTAATGTGATTTTCGATGATTTGTTACTCTTTCTCTTTTCCTTTGTTAGTACATTTAATTTTTTGCCAGGCCTCTGATTTTTATCCCCCTATGAAGTTTATTATTATAGTTTAATAACACAGATAGGTTAATATTGTCAATATGGTTCTTTCTGATCATAGAGATTAATGAAAAGCTTGTGCTTTAAGGTGATAGGTTTCTGTCTTTTTTTTTTACCTTGCCCTGACATAATTTGCAAGGTTGTACTTTGCCCTAGCATAATTTCTGTAAATAATTTACAGAATTCTTAATTTCTTGGATCAAGCTTGTGCAGCTACTATTCTAATAATTTATTGAAGTCCAGTAGTTTTATTTTGCTGTTCACTTTGTGGCAGGTTGCATTCACAATGTTTTTATTTTGCTGTTCTCAACTCTCCCGTTTGAGCCTCTCACACATATTTCAGGGCCTGGTGGTGCCACTCATTTATCCCCATATTGTTCCTTTTTCTGAATCTCAGAAGTTTGCTTCTTACCAGTCCTGAGGGACATAGCAGTTGTCTATCACACCTACAGGTACTTTCCGTGGACTCCTGATCTTGGTCATTTTGTGGCCATTCCTCTTTACCATGTGAGGTTTACCCAAAAGGTCAGAGGTAATCCGGTACTGAGAAGTTCTACAATAAAGCAGTCTATCCTAAACATTGAAGCTTAATGGTGGCAGTAGGGCTTTAATGTAGGGAAGCATAACCTGTTTGTACTTGAAATAATGGTGTGGGTTATTCCATTGCTACTTTCTAAACAAGATTTGAAAAGAATATGTGGTTGTGATTATGGACAGCTCAGCAGAAACATCTCTTCAGTCAGCCTTGAAGCAACAACTGGGAGGCTGCACTAAAAACATACCCTTTCATTAAATAAATAGTATTAAGTCATCATCTTGAATATTAAACGTGGCCAGTTCACTTCAGAACTTCTAGAAGAATCGAGAGAAGTGCATCAAAATGTACATGAGCTGGAAAAGAAAAAAACAAAAAAAATACTGGAGTTTTTAATCTACCAGAACTGAATTAAATGTGAAGAGCCACAACTTTAGTAACAATCAAGTGCTGTTTTTCATATAGTAGGCTACTAGCTTGTGGCAATCTTTTGCGTACTAAAAGTTTAGTATTGATTGCTGGCAGAGTTTAACCGATATAAATAGAAGATGGTGGCTGTGTATATATGAGTAGTAGCCGCAATTATATCAAACGGACTGAAATATTTAAGGAAAATAAAAAAATACCCTTTCTCAGTCTTATGCCAGCTATGCTAAGTAGAAATAGAAATCTGTTATTTGACAGCTTTTCTAGCAATTGGCTATATGATGTGATCTTTCACAAGCTTTATCTACTTGAGCTGTTTCTTGCATTTATCAAGGGTTAGTTCAACCTATGATTTTATCTCATATTGTTACCATATGGTACTACTCACATATTAGTGACTTCTGAAGAATATAGTATCTTTGCTTAACACTGAGATGGGCAGCAGAAGCACTGTTGTCAGAAATGTAGCCATTGTTTAACAGACCTTATGGATTTTTTGTGACAACTACAACTGCTTTTCCTTTTCCTACCTGAGTGCATTCACACTCCTTCTCTGTTATAGACTTGCCAACTGTTAGAGCATCCTTTCAGTTTGGTCCCACTTATCACAGTCTCTTTGAATGGTACTACTATAAGTGGAAAAATGACTTTTAGATAGGTAATGGCATACTTGAACAGTCAGCAGTATGCTATAGGAAATGGTGAAACTTCTTCAGTGATTTTGATAAAGGAAATACATACAAGTTCAGAATCTTTCAGAGGGATAAGAGCTAAGTTTTGTAATTGCCAGCTGTTACCTGACAGGGAAAGCTCTAGCTATGGAGACCTCCTTGACATAATTAGTTCTCAGATCGTTAGCCAAAGTAATGAACAGGAGAATCATTGTTTTACATTATTATTATTATTATCATAGAATTTAGGTTTATAATATTGCAAGCAGATCTTGTCAGAGTTTCTGAAGTATGTGTCAGTCAGAAATTAGACAGTCCAGAGACTGACAAGAGAACACAGAGTAGTAAGTTCTGTTGCCCTTTTTAGTGCCTTGTTCATTTTGTGTTAGTAACATTCTTTTCTAGAAAATGTTGGTATGGACAAAGCGTATGGCCTTATAATGCTACTCTCTGCAGCTATTCTGTATTGCCCCATGATAACTTCTGGCTCTTGGGCTTAATGGGAAGTCTGTTCTACAGGGATGCCACACTCAGCCTCAAGAAGAGAAAGTAACTAACAAGGCTTTTAATATGCCTCAAGCTATCAACTGCTAGCAAATGTGATGTTGATGAGTGAGCAAGACTTCTGCCATATATCATGAGGAGTAGTTCTGATGACTAATATGATGGGTTTGTGTTTGAGAAAGATGGTTCCAGAAACTGAGAGAGTGTGTCTGCAATACGGGCGGAGCCAGATGACCGTGCAATGCTCCATGCTAAGACATCCGTTTAAAATCCTTGGGAACTAACACAAGGTTTAAATCGCATGCAGGCAAAGATAAAACCATTATCATACGAAATCGCATTGTTGCCAAAGGTTGTTCAAACGAGTTGAAACAAGTGGGTGTTTCAGATATGGCTCATGAGCTGTGGTCACTTATGCCAGACTGCGTAGAGTGACTCCCTTGGAGGAAGGATATTAAGAGACTAGAGGCCTTGAAAACAAGGAATGACTTAAGCAGACTCTTTAAAAACAGGCTCTTTAAAAAAAGGAGGCTGGCAATTGGCCAGAAAAGAAATACATGCAAGAGTGCTATTAGTTTTCTGTTTATGATGATGTAAGAGATGGCAATTTGGTATACCATACTTTAACATTGTGAACTGTGAAACAACAGTGAAGCAACCGGAACGAGTAGGGCATTACAGCAGTGGCAAAATTTCAGACTCTTGTAGTAACACAAGAATACAAAATAAAGAAACTAAGTGGCCACGTAATGCTTCTGCAGAAAAAGTATTTGTGGCTTACGAGCATATGGGCTGATCACAAACTGAATACAAGTCACCCTTGCTATAATATTACAAACAAGGCAGACCATCACCGTATGATTTAATCATTGCATATATTCTCCAGAGCTTGAAGACAAGGTGAGCAAGCAAGATATTTCAATATAGGCTTCCTGTGTCAGCTGAGGTGTGCTGTGGTATGCAGATTAATATCTAACTTCTTCAAAAGGTTTAGTTCCCTTGTACGTTCTGGGTGGTATGTGCCCAGAATGCATCCATATGAGCGTTTAAGGACACCCTAAGGCATCTCAAAAAAGGATTGGTTTTCTGTGTGCAGGCCACAGTTTTCCTGAAGCTGACTTAGTCTGTAGACCCTCACCTGTGCTTATCCCCTTCTTTAGGCACAGGTGGTACATTTGTGCTGTGTGCATATAGCTAGCACTTATAATTTTGTTGTTCAATGCTCAGAAATATTTTTTTAACAGTTCTGAAATAGATCTGTGACTGGGCATTTAACAGGCTAGTCTGTCAAGCCCAGATGTTTTGCATGCATTTAAATAATATTTATTCAGCTGCTTGCTTGTCAAAGGCTGGGATCTTACCATTTTGCCTTTGGTTGCTGGTATTAATTGTATTAAGCACGTCAGTGCAGCAGATTTGTGGAAGAAATGGATGCAGAAAAGGCAGTATGAATAATAGCTTTGTCTCTGTATCCCTCTAGTTTTTTTCCTTGTGTTGCACGGTGGACTAACTTTTTCCTTCATCATCCTCTTGCTCCTAATGTACTTATGAAATTATTTCTTCCAGAGTTTGATGTGTCCCTTGCCAACTGTGTCTAATTTTGGCCCATTATACCATGTTTTACTGTGGTATTCTTGCTTGGTAACTTGACCTCATTTCCATTCTCTCCGTGCTGTGAGATCAACTGTGAGGTTCTAACGAAGACAATGTGCTCTCATTGTACAATCCCCATTATTCCTTTGCAGGGGGCTTTGCACTCGGTGTAGTCACTATTGTTCATTTAAAGAACTGTAAGGTTTCTTTAACTCCTTTTTCACCATATTCTTAGGGATTCTCCAAACTAATCCTGCATTTACGAAAGTATGCGTACTCGAAACATGGTTTTTTATTCTGTTGTCACTTCTTCTTTGTCTTCTTTTTCCCGAACAAGCTTTAGTCTTTTCTATTCTTATCAGTCATAACAATTACCAGATCTGCGTTTTGCCAATGAAGTGAAAATGTTGATTGTCCGCTATAATCCTCCAAGTCCTCCTGCATGCCATTTGTAGTTCTTGCATTAGTGTTCAGCCATCAAAGACTGAGATAAACATACCACTATTCTCACATTGGCCCCCTTTTTAACCTCTCTTTTTATAAATAAACTTGTTTTGGCAGTGGTCCACAGAACGGTATTTTATTTGGTTTTATTTGCCGGTATTATTGGTCCATGTATATAAATACAGCATTCAAATTTTGGAGAAATTAGTAAGTCTATCTTTATAGCCATAACTTCATTACCTGTCCATGTCTGTCACTGCTAATACAAACATTAACAGACCCCTGGGTTCCGTGATGAGTCCTACACCCTCCTTGCCCATTCTTATCCACTGAATTTCATTTCTGCTGTATTCTTAGAATGAAGGTAGGTGGACATCAAAATTTAGTAACCAGTGAAGTGGGTAGATTTCATGGACTCCATGCTTATCAAGGCCTTCATGAGGTTCATCGAAGGGTCTCTTGTCCTCCTTCTCTTCATTGCCCCCTTGGAATCCCCTTTGGAGATGGTGAATCTCTTAGACACTGGAAGCACTGATACTTCTTAATCTATTCTTGGGACTGATTCTTCTTCTTTTCCAGAACAGCTTGTAATTTTGGAATTACCTTTCTCTATGTTTAAAGATCATGTGAAGATTTAGAGGGTTTAGCATGGAGAGAGCTTCTCGTTCTCTGATGATGTGCTTGGATGCATTGTGCTGTTACATCTGAATTTCAAATCTGCCAAGCATTCACACATGTAATCTAGTTACTGGTGCCCAAGACTGCCTGTTTAAAATTTAAATGGGCCAGTTTTAAGCATGCTGTTTCAAGAGGAATGGGAACGTAGGCTTTGATGTCCAGTGCAGCAGATGTGGGTTTATAGTCTGTTGTGCCAGTGCTCAAGAAGCATGTTTGTGACTGATTATAGCTGGAACATTTGGTCCAAATATAACCACAGAGCTTGTGTCTAGTTCTGCTTTGTGTGACAGAGGGTGTCTTTTTTAAGTTTTCAGTAGTTATCAATGAGGTAGGCAGCCTTTAGAAATGCATTGCTTTGTCTTGTATGTTGTGCTTTATAAGCATTAATAGGAATTAATTTGGTCAGTCCTTTTCTTGCTACACTTTTCTGTTGTTGCAACATGTCACCTCTTTGTAGCTTTTCTGTATTCGGTTTCTGAACTGCTTGACACAGAGTAGGCTAGGATTCACCCCCAAATGAAGACATCTAAATTAGTATTAGCAAGTGTGCTAAGTGTCTAAACTTACTTGATGATGCAGATCAAGTCAATACATGAGCAAAGAGCCTGAAGAACTATTTGTCTCACTGTAAAGTAGATGCCGACCTGCTTGTCAGCTGAATGGTCCTCTAGGCTCCATTGACTGTATTGGCCTGACCTTCACTGACTGTAATAGGAGATTGGAAATTTAGGCCATGTCTAGATATTTGTATTAGCTGTTTTATTCTTAAACTGAGTTCCAGTTTTGAATGCCACCACGCTCCATTACTTCTTAAGTTACATTTGTATAGAACTTTAGGACCTAGGCTGATGTGCATTTGCATTAACACTATAGAAATCATTAATAGCAAATACTAATCTTCATCATCGAATGACGGTTTGTAATTATGAGTTTGGATATTCTGGTCAAATTGTGTGACATTCATACATAAGCTTTCACGTCTAGAAATTCATTGTACCACAAAGAAATTATAGAGAGTGGATCATTAGTAGTTTTGTAAATCATTAGGATAATTTTGAATCATTTGAAGGCAAGAGAGAAATACTAAAACCGCTAATTCCTTGTCTTCAAGCATTCTAGCCAATATCAGATAATCTACCAATACATACTGATGCAGTATTTGGGGGCCGGTTAGCTCAGTCAGCTGGAGCATGGTGCTGATAACACCAAGGTCATGGGTTCGATCCCCGTTCAGTCCCCATGTCTTGCCTCATCTAGTTGAGAAGCATCCCTGCCCATGACAGGGAGGTTGGATTAAATGATCTCTAAGGTCCCTTCCAGCCTAGGCTATTCTATACTACCAGTGTGCATCTTCAAGTTGAGCTACAAAAATAATCCCTGCCTTATTGTCAGATGAGATTTTTCACTGGAACTTGGAGAGAAATAATTGAAGTAATTGTTCACAGAAAGATTACTTAGTTCCTTTTGACAAGGGTGTTTGACATTTGCTTTGTAATGCAAACAGATGTTGGGTTTTTGGAGATATGTTTTGGGGTTGGGTGGTTTTTTGTTTGCTTTCAATAAAAAGAGGAACTTTTAATAGCCATTGTGAATTCTGCACAGAAGTATTAATTAGAATAATTCTACTATTAATTAGTAATAATTCTACCATTGTGCTTAATCAGAAAACCAGAAATCTAAAGCTCAACAGAATAAAGCATATACTTTCCAAGAAATGTTTGTTGTTCCAGCTCGTTAACACACTGTCTCTGTTGGACAGCATTTTTTAAATACCATAAAAATTAATAGCGTATTTAAGAACTGCTTTATTGGCATGTTTCTTCAATTCTAATTTAGACCTAGTGGTTAATCGTGCTGTCTGCATCGTCAGAGCGTAGAGAAGTAAATGCACCCTTTGGCTCCAAATTTTTTGATTTCTACTTTAACTTTTTGACTTGGGTCAAAATGCATTCTCTGTATGAGATAAGAAAAGAAAGTAGAGGTTGTTAGCTTATATTGTTAAAAGAAAGACCTCTTAGTCCTTCCAAGTTTAACAGAGCAGAAAAAATGTCAGCTTGATTTCACATGACTAGGGGATGGAGAAAAGAACTAAAACATCTTTGTTAGTGTTTTTTCTGATAGACTCTTTCAAAACAACTAGATGTAAAATTGCTCATTTCGTGTCTTTTCTAGCTTGTTCAAAATTCTTTTCCCTGGGTAGAAATCTTTAAATGAACCAAAAATAACTAAACGATTGCACTTCTTGTTAGTTTAGTTTGTGTTGTTTTCCTCATTTGGTAGTGCATGTTTTCTGCCTAGTACTTTTTTCTTATTATAATATTTTGAAAGTTTGTGTCTCATTCGCTTTAGCTCTTTGACCATTATGTGTTCCTTTAGCTTGTTTGTCCTTGTCCTTTTCTCTGAGCTTTAAATGACTGAATAAATTCTTCCTGTTCCATTCCTAGCACGCGTTTTCTTTGATCTCCAATTTCCAAGCAAGCTTGGCAAAGTCACTGGGGCTGGCCAACTCTTTATTTCCTGCATTTTTTCTATTTTTTATCTCTTACCCTAAGTTATGTGTACCAAGTCTAGCCAATGTTGACTATTTTCATACATCCCTCCATAGTGTTTTAGACTGGAATGATTCTTTCATATCATGTTAAAACAGATCACTAGAAGCTTCTCCTCTAATTAATTAGCGTGTTTCTACCTTCTCTATCATTACATGCTCTTCTGTCTAGATTTTGGCTGTTCCAGCTACTTAAATTTTCCATGAGTTATGTGGTCCCATTAACACAGGTCTCAGGAAAGGTCCTCCTCTGCAAGTTCATCAAAGGCAATGACTATCATAAAGTCAGCAGTGACTTCATGTTGAATTCCTTCTTACTTTTCTTAACCTAAGCATCTTTAACTTTGTATTTTTGATCTTGTCAACGTATTTCTCTAGTATTTGTAAGCTGTTACAGTTGACACCTAAAGTGGTCAGTGCAGCGTGCATCTGTTTTCCTATGTAGTCTGCAAATGATCTGGTTTTCCATTGCTATACTATTTTTTTTTACACTATTTTTTTATACTATTTTATGTATACTATTTTTTTTTCTTAGGTAACCCCTGCAACCTTCTCATTCTGCCTTTCTGCTCTTCTTCTGGGGTTATTTTCCCTCTCCTTTTTTCTTCCTCAGGTACTTACTGCTTGGCATTTTTTCTGGTCGGCAAGAACTAATGAACTTTATCTATAACCTTGCTAACATTTGCTTTCTGCTCTGAAGTTCCAGCCTGTGCTTTTTTCTTGGGTGGGCTAGGCAACATTTGAATTTGGTTGAACCTCTTCCTGGCATTTCGCTTGGGGTTTGCAATTTGTTTTTCACGCCATATGAGAAATTGTGCACGCAAAAACTTGGCACTTTTTTTGCAAGCATATTAGCTAATACAATAAAAGATGCGGTAACTCTTCCTACAAAGCTTGCTTTTCTCATGTGTTGCAACACTGAAGCTAATGTTACAATGAAGCTCATGTTACAATGAAGCTAATGCTCTTCTTCTTGCATTCACATGGAAACGTAACTTGGCAGTCTTCATAATACTCTTGATTTATGCAGCCTAGTGAAATAACTCAATCACAGTTGGCTATAGTTTCATAGTACGTTTAAAGCAATCTGAAAGTGGATTGCTGCTGAAAAGTGACATTCTCATACCACCTCTTGCGATACGTTCCAACTTTGCATGAGATCTAACAATTGCATGACCTTACAGTAAGTTGGATCATCTTGCTGATTTAACAGAACATTATTGTCTGCAAATTATTACTTTCCTATGAGATTTGTGGATCTGGCTAGGGATATGGCTGCGCTGTTTGCCATCAGCTGACCAATGGAGTTTCAGGAGGGTCATGCCTTTCAGAGACAGCCTGCAGTTAAATGAGGTTACATATGATAAGAACAACTTCCTATCTGTATTACTCTTTCCTGCAAAACAACTTTAGGCTTAGGAGTTTACTGAAGTTTGGAGTAGAACCTCTGTTGGTTGACATGAGTGGTTGTTAGTATTTCATCTCCTTTTATGCTGAAACTGAAGGTAGCTTCAGAACCTTTCTTTGAGAACAAAGCATTGTTTATTTAGTAACTTGTGATTCTTTTCTTTGTAACTTCTCATCTGTCTCACCTTTTTAGGAAAGTGCTGGTTTTGACTATTTACTGGTTTGGTTTTTCAGGTGCGAGAGGCATTGATGTCTAAAAATCTCACTTTAATATATTAAGTGTGAAATTTAAGGATTTCTGGAAATGTTCATTTGTGCAGAAAGAAGATAATGTGTTGTACCAGATTTATTTATACAATAAGTGCATCTCCTTTAGAGCCTTTCTCTTCTCTCACTGATTTTATTTTCTTGCTGTTTCTGCTGCACGTTTTGCGTTTTCATTCCAGTTTTTCTCTAGTTTCAGCATTAGTCATAGCCTATCAGTAATTAATATGCAGGGGTTCCACAACCCACATCGTGAGAAGCATTATATATCTACCCTGCCAAAATGCAAATTCTATGACTTGTTGGCAAAATAATCCCACACCACAGGAAATCCCAGGCGGCGGTGCTGTGGGTTCGTGTCCTGGTGAAGGACCCTAGGACCCTGCACAAACTATTTTCTTGCCACAGTCAAACACCTTTAGCAGTACTTTTTTTTTAAAGTCCATGCTTGTAACTCTGTTTCTCTTCTTATTACTTCACATCTTTCTGGTTTATTCCGATGAGGTTATTGCGGGACAGGATGTCCGCAAGGCAACGAGTAAGTTGGCAAAGAGTGTTCCGAAAGTAGGGCCAGTATTATCAGTGAAGTACAGAGCTCAGTGAGGGAAATACAGCTGAATGTCATTTAATGTTTCTGACACATCTGCTGCTTTCCGGCTTCAGTTTGAAGCACTGAGAATTAGGGGATGCTATGAAAAGACCCCAACATGTTAATAGGCTTGGAAATGTGCTGGGTTTTACTGCTACATCACAAAATGGGCTGTCAAACATTTGTCTCTTAATTACTTTAAGGGATGTAAAATAGTGAGAGTTCTAGCAGCGTTACCTCTTCTGCTGTTTCCACTCTTTATTTGCTATTTCATTTTTATTTTCTGTTTATTGTGCTAGAAGTAATACCTACTGCTGATTTGTTTTATATAATTACTTTTTTAAGTTATTAGAATTCCTTCAATAGTCAGATATATGCTAACAGTGTGAAATTAAGCATAAAGTTTTATGGTAAAATTAAGATCAATAGTTGGATTATTTTTAAAAGTTACTGTAGAAAATGTTGTGATTAAGAATTTTAATGGTGTTTTATCATTGAATGTTTGACAGATATAGAAATTAAAAATAATTATAATATTCTTCCACAGTTGGTGCCTATGAAATTATGTGTATATTAGGTTTTAATTTTAGTGCTGAGTTTATAGCAGTTTTTTCTCTAAGGTTACCTGTCATCTGCTGTTCTGACAGTATAGTGTATTAGATAACAACAGTGTTAGATTTATTTAGACAGCAAAGTTGCTGTCTTCATTATATTTAATTAATTTGGTTTGTACCATATTCCAGGCAGATGCACAAGTACAATAATGATCTTGATTTTTGATTGTGTATAATAGCTCTAGACATAGGCTCAAGATAGAGGGCTGTGATTAAAACACATCAGTCAGTTGTAAACTGAATTATCATCAGTAATACTCATGGCTGAAGAGAGCACACTGATGCTGGGTTAGCCCACTTGCACTTACAGTAACTGCTATAATGAAAATGCTGGTTTAGTAGTAGCAGGTAATTTTTTCTTTATTATTCCTGCTCCCTATGCCTCCCCATTTCCCTTAACTGGAGCTCTGTCTTTATGTAATCTTAGCTGACACTATCTCTGACACTGTCTTCTGCTGCTATCGGCTTATTTTCTAGATGGGAAGTGATGGAGTTTTGCGCCTCAGTAGTTCCGCCCTAAATAATGAATTCTTCGCGTATGCAGCACAAGGGTGGAAACAGCGATTGGCAGAAGGTAACTCTCCGCTTGTTCTCAGATTTACCAAAGGTTAATCGTTTTTATGAAGAATTTCTGTTTCTACATTTGAGAAATATTTTTAGAATAGAAATTGTAATACACCAGTAATTCAGCAAAAGAAAGAAATCCTGATTCCATTTTGAATTTACTGTACATTTTTGTAGCTTGCTGAGGCAGCTTATTTTGATAGTTTTTTTTTTAAAAAAAACCAAGCATTTTCATCACTGCCAGCCTAAGCAACATAAATGCATGCAACTATATCCCACAAATATACTTCTGAAATACTAATGTCATATGGTAAATTAAATCTATGTCACACTCACTTTTGGTTTTCATTATTTTCATCTGGAGTTGTTGGATGACTGTAACAGAAATCCCTGTTTGTCACCTTTGTATCTGTAATTTATAATTACCCATATTAAGCTAATCTTTGACAGCTTTTATTCAATATGTTAGCATTTGTTTTTTAGGAGAATTTACACCAGAAATGCAGTTACGCATCAGACAAGAGATTGAAAAGGAAAAGAAAACAGAACCCTGGAAAGAAAAATTCTTTGAGAGGTTTTATGGTGAAAAGTAAGTATCGAAGCAAATAAAAGCACCTTTTTATTTTATTTTACTTTAGGAGGAAATGAAAATATAATTCTCTGCTTCACATAGCACAGTCATATGCTGTAAAACTTAATAAAGCGGTTATCAAAGGCAATCATTCCCCAATATAAGAAGTTGTGGGTAGAATTATAGCAATGTGTCTGCACTTGCATTACAATTGCATTTTTAAAGGCTCATAACTCATCCGTAAAAATTCATTCCAAGGGGAGCCTAAGACATAAGACCCAAGCATGTGAGTCTTTCCTAATTACCTTTTAAAAGATAGCATTAGGGCAATTCTTCCCTCCTGCAAAATAGAAATACAGCTTCTGCAGACTAGAAGACCAGTAGAGATATTTCTGTAGTATGTTTTTATTTATGGTATTTTTTCTAAGCTAGTTGCAAAGTTTCTGAAATCAAATAATGTTCTTTATTGTTTGGCTGAGGTGGCACTTTGCTGGAGTAGAGTATATGACGTAGAAGAAATATTGGCTAGAGTCAAATGAAAGTGACAATGTGTAGTCTAATTTTAGAAGCAAAGAATAAATAAATACCGTTAACTGACTAAAATGAATTAGATAGTATTGCTCCAGGTGCACAACTGGGGTGAGTCAGCACAACTTCATTGACAATGATACAGAAATGCTGTTCAGCAGCAGCTGAAGATTCAGTTCTTACATTCAGTATTTTTAAAAATCAAAAATTAAGGAGTTTCAAATAACTTTAAAGTTCAAGAATTCCTTTGAGAAATTGCATTAAAAATTAATACATCGATACTTAGGACCACATCTCTATTTACAAAATACTAAGTAGTAAAAGTATTAATTATTATAAAGTATAAACTTATTCCTTAAAAGCTACTGGGGGTGGAGTTTCAGGTATATTTTAATAGTATTTATTCATAATACTTAGCAAACAAAAATATACCATGGGAACCATCATCACGTAAGGTGTCTTAGTTTTTTGTTGGATGTTTTTACTTAGGAAATCCAGAGCACAGAGAACCCTTCATATGAGTGATGAACTTAAAGATTAAGGCGTTAACTGAAGTGTTTCTGCAGTAACAATGCTGCTTCTCACAATCCCCTGCTTTGGACCAGTGGGAAATGTAGTAAAATCAAGGCAGCAAATGGACAGATCCATTTTAATATTTTATTTTGCACATTCTTGCTAGGTGCTTTCTCCAGGTGTGAATACTATTTCTGCACCACTTTACATAAAATGGAAATTCTAGGATCTTAATATGGCAGATTTTGTTTTCAAGTGGTTAATCTCTTACTTAATATCTTCAAGACCTCAATGTAGTTCAGGTGTTGATCCCTTTGGTATCAAAAAATATTAATTAGGTTTTTAGGTAAGGAACACAATGGCTGATGGTTAGGCATGCCAAGAGAAGAGTTAGTTAACAACCTTTCATGAAGGAAAGGTCCGTGTAAGGTGTTGGCCCATGCCTGCTGCAAGAAGTAGATGTCTAGCACCAACAAAGCGCCAAAGCTTGTTCCTCAGTCACAAATGACTGTCAGATGCACGGAAAGTGATACTCATCGTTTTTACAGAGCCAGCAGCCCTGCTGTGCTAGCTGAATGCTGGGCACTGTAATGGTTGGCAGATAATTACTTAGTCTACAGTGATACGTGTCATTTTAGTTGATAGGATCCTGACAGCAACATTGTTATGCAAAATGTCATATTGCACATAATTTCCTTTTTGACTACAGTATTGAATCTGGTTCCCTTCCCTGCCCTTTCACCAGCTTGAGTTGTTTCACTTGCATTCTTCTCCCTGGCTGTTATGTAGGCAGATTCTACTTCTTTGCTAGTTAGCCTCATTTAAGTAGTTTTTCTCATTAGTTACTAAACTAATGATAACTTTTGCTGTAGTTTCCACCTTGTGTGTATTTTCTCACCTTTTGTCACATTTTTTTTGAACTTGCTTTGGATGTGATTGGGTTTTGTCTTTTTTCAGCGATGTTGGTTTGACTGAAGTAGCAGATTATGAAAGCTTCCTGAGCTATTTCTCACAGGCACTATCTGCAAAATGGATCTCTCTTGCAGTCTAACTTCCTCGCTTTACAGTCAATGTGGTGGTTTTGCTCTTACTTCAGCTAATTCGATCTTTTAATATTCCATACGTGAATTTGTTTCACCTTATCCTTAGAGAAAGACTAATAACAGATGCAGATTCTTTGTAAGCAATTGTACACACTCCCCAGTTTGTGGCATTCAAAAGCTTTAGAACGCTTCTTCCCCGTTGGCTCTACACATTATGTTTCTTGTGTTTGCTCTTACCTGTACCCAGGCTCTTTGTCATAGAACTGTCAGTCTTAGTTTATTTCCATCCATCCAACTTCATTCTGCAGTCATATATCTAGGATCAGCTGAAGCACGTTGCCAGAAATCCACATTCTTCTGGCTTATTCCTCCAGGACTGCAAGGTTTGCAACGCTGTTGTTTCAATATATTCTTTCCTTTCTCACTCCTGAGAGTTATGTATCGAGATGGGACTGCCAGCTCACTAAATTAAGGCTTCAGTTTTGGGCAGACTTCCTCTAAATTTTGTTGCTGATTTAATCCTTCACGCATTTTTTGGTTGTTTTATTTTTCCCAGTACTACTTATCACAGCAGTAAAATATCAAAATCCACGTACCTTTGAGTAGCTGTTTGGTTGAGGTTTTTTTTAATTTGGTGATTGACTGTCCTTTATCAGTTGAATGCTGTCCTTAGCACTTTCACTGATGGCTGTTTACTGCTGTCCTCATAAATATTTTTGTGCTGTTTTGCAAACTTTGGGTATCTCTTTCTCTAAGGTAAAAGACAGATCAGCTCTTTATCCTGCAATCTGTGATTGCCTTAAACATGCTGATCTTGACCCTTCTCCAAAGCCTTTTGCTATACTGCAGTATCTTCTTCAAGATAGTGTTTCCAATACTGCAAAAAAAATTTACTAAGATTAAGTACATGTTCTGCTGGCCTTAATCCTGCATTATATTATTTTTCATACATTTCTTCTTCTTCATTATGTTATTAGAATGTGTGTATCTGTGTAGTTTCCATGTGACAGTGGGATTCACCATTATCCTGTCATTCATTTCTTTGCTGATTTTTATTCCTAAAAGATACCTGTCAGGCAATATCTTTTCATGATGTAAGCCAGAGAAAATAAGACTACTGATTCGATTTTCAGTGCTGCAGTGGATTTCATTCCTCTCCTCATTTTCATGAGATAACTTTTGCTCATTTATACAAAGAATTTTAGAGGAAAAAAGTTACTCACCTAAACCTAGGTAAACTAAACTTTACTCACCTAAATGTATACCCTGAACTTATACTATATATGGAATCTATAGCCTATATAAAAGAAAGACACATCTTCTGAAATGATTTCAATGTAGGAGATGTAAATTTGCTGTTCTGAATTGCTCTCTAGAGAATCCTTCCTCAGAATATTGATGGCATATGGAGACTTAATGCATATTGAATAGCAATAGGCAATATTAATAATTACTCTGATAGTGCTTTTAAGGGAACTAATTCCAGACTGGTTTTGGTTTTGTGGTGGTTTCGGGGTGTTTTTTTGTATTTACAGCCATCACAGTAATGCATCTGTTGCTCAATGTTTTTAAAATGTTCAAGCACAATATTTTGGTACTTTACGTGTTTATTTTGTACTTGCTTTTACATGGGCCTTTGTGATCTCTGTATCCACTGGCTGCACATCAACAAGTTATCTCCCTTCCATAATTTCTTAGTGTCTTTCATGCTCACTTATTTCCGTATTATTCTTTGTTTTCTGGTTAAAGTGAGAACTGAAATCAAACTTCTATTAACTAGATCAGAAGATCCTTAAGACCATGAAATTTCTTTTAAGGTCTCCAAACAAGCATGTTTTCTACTATTATGGAATTGCTGAGGCTCAAAGTCTGTTTGGAAAATCTTACTAAAGATGTAGAACACCTGCACTCCCACTGTCTCTAGTAGGAAATGAGAATGTCAGAGCACATACATTTGTTTAAATAACCATTTTTATCAGCCTTAAGCTGATAAAAAGCCTTAGGCTTTTGTTTTGGTTTGTTGTGCTTTTTTTTAAAAAATTCTGTTGAAGTAATAAAACTTTCTTTAAAACTAATATTTTCAAGACGAAAGGTAAGAGAATATTCAGAAGATAAGTATACATTGGAATGCTTCCTTTGCACTTCATCCTTGAGAATGAATGCATAGTTTACAAATATGTGTCTTTTTAGCTCCTTAAGAATGTTCAACTTCTTTTTAATTATAGTGAAACTAAATGAATAATAAATATATAGATCTGTTTGTTTAGGAATAACTTTTATCTTAAGTATTTTGTTTGCTGAAAGAATGGAACAAAGCCACACAAGCTGTCAACTGGGATCTTTATTATTGCCTCCTGAGCTGTAAAATGGGGCTGAAGTGAAGTTATTTTGATTTTCATCGTAAATTTGAAATGATTGTCAAATTACAAAATGGAAACACATGTGTTGCCTTATTAGTTTTAGCGGCAGCTTTTTCTTTAAAGTGCAGCATTTAAATCATATTGCTGGCTGTGTTGACCCTAAAGACGTGTATAGGAAGAAAAAAGATATTTCCTTTAGAACCGGTACTGATGGAAGAAGATTCGTGCATTTCCTCTGCAGTGAATGCTGTATTAATATTGCAGTGTAGTGCTGCTATTAAAACAAAAAAACAAAAAACAAACACAGATATTTAAAAGAGAATATGAGTAATGGTGAATCTGTGTAGCTTGTTTTTTTGGTTCATTGAAATGCCAAGTAGTTAAATAGTAGATAATAAATTACTTATTTTAAAAATATTGAAATTTTTTAACACTGGTAGGAAAATCTGGGTAATGAGGTTTCCAAAGTATATAAAACTATATATAAATTAGTCAGCCACTACTTAACTAAACCATTATTTTAATCTGGAAAGCAGGTCCTTTTTGTAAATAAAAGATGTGGACAAGAAAAGCAATCCTATTCCTTTCCCATGTCTGTAATGAAAAGACCTTTTTAATTTGTGTGTTTTTATTTAGACTGGGAATGTCAAGAGGGGAATCAATGAAACTCACTGCAGTGCAGAACAATGATGAAGATGAAAGCAGTTCTTTGGGTGGATCTTGTGGCACACCTGGTCCTTCTAAACAAGCAACCTTTGAAGACCAAGAAGAAAAGGGTGCTAAAAATCCACCTTTACCAGAGAGAGATTATTGTTCATCTCTTTGTAGTATGGAACAAGTTCCTGTCAAGGATCTAACAGCAGACTCTGAGGATATATTGGTACCGGAAGAATCAATCATTCAGGAGGAGATTGCTGAAGAGGTTGAGACAAGTATTTGTGAATGCCAAGAGGAGGACCATAAAACAGAACATGAGTTTTCTGAGGAGTCCGTAAGTCCAGGTGGCACAAATCGAGAAACAGAGGGAGTACAGCTTGCAAACACCACTGAGTCCTGTGTCGTGATGAATGATGTAACTGATACTGTATCTCACGTTGAAATTAAAGTGGAATTGAAGTCAGAATGCCCTCAGGAAGAGATGTCAGTTGTGATAGATCAGCTGGAGGATTGCGTATCACCAGCACGATCGGCATCATCCATGAATTCTGTCAGTGATATAGCAGAGAAGGATTCTGAGTCCGCAAAAGAGCTAATTGCACCAGAAATGCAAAATGCTGCTCTGGAAGGCTCCTTGTTCACTGGTGGAGGCGTTGCAGTGGATATGGAGCTTCAAAGTGACCCTGAGGAACAGTTGTCTGAGAACGCTTGTATTTCTGAAACTTCCTTTTCCTCTGGGAGTCCAGAAGGGCCGTGCGTTTGTATTACATCTCCTGGAGGAGACACTCAGTCGACTTCTGAGGAACCCTGTACTCCAGCATCTCTTGAGACAGCTTGTTCATCTGAAGTGTCCAGTACTGAAAACATTGAAGGTGATATTCAGCAAAAGGCCAGTGATGAAAACTTGCACACACCTTTAATGTCAGAAGTCTCTCCAATGTCCACCTCACCTGTAACCTCAGAAGCATCTCTAATGTCAAATTTACCTTTAACATCAGAAGCATCACCAGCTTCTAATTTACCTTTAACATCAGAAACATCTCCAATGTCTGATTTGCCTTTAACATCAGAAACTTCTTCAGTATCTTCTGTTCTTTTAACTTCTGAAACATCCATTGCAAACAGTTTGCCTCTTCCATCAGAAACCTCTCCAGTTTCTAATTCCCCAAGCAATGAAGGACTTATTCTGCAACAAAGGAAATCACCATGTTTGTTGGAAGACTCCCTTCCTCCTTTGAAAGAAGAAAGCTCTGTCATTCCTAAGGTGGTTCAAGAAGAGAATGTTGTTCAGCCAAAGCAGCTTCAGAGTGCCCCAGAGAGTATGAAAGTTGGTCCACTAACAATTATGGCTGATACTTCAGTATTGGAAGAGCCCCAAGGCAAAAACCTAAGTCATCAGCCATGTAAATCACATTCTGAAACTGAGAAATCCTACATTACATCCATCCCAGAACACTCTCCCCCAGAGGTGATCAAAATTAAAAATCACAGTGTTCAGCAAAGAGGTGACAAGAAAGGTACACTCTTGCCATCAGAGGTAGCTGTCATATCAGAAGGATCAGTTGGCAAAACTATTGAATTGCTTCCATCAAAGCCACTTGACAAACTGTATACCTCATCTCTAGAGAAAGCTACATTCTCTGAAGTGTGCAGAAGTAAATCTCACAAGCTAACAGGCAACACCCAAAGCCGTCTGGAGAGTTCGCATTCTTCCAAGTCGTTAGAACTCACAAAGTCACCTGAAGTGAGGAATGAAAGTAGAGATCCAGAGAACCCAAAGAGGAAAACAGCAGAACAGCACAGTTTTGGAAGCTGCAAAGAGAAGAGAGCTAGAATAGATGATGATCAGCCTAACCGTAGTGCTTCATCAACGAGTCCATCTGATAAAGATCAGCCACCCAGAGAAGAACCCCGAGTTCCACCCCTCAAGGTAAAGTAATGAATGAACAGGCTGACTTGGAAACTAAAGGTTCTTTATCTCCCTCCTACTGACTGCATGCAGACACAGCACATGCTGTATGTTTTGTGCAGGTGCAAGGGGTGTGGGGTGTTAGTATTGATTTTTTTGCTTTGTTATTACATTCCTACCATGCCACATTTCTTCTGATATAAATATACTTATAGTTGTTCAGTCAGCGTCTTTGCTACAAAATTGCTTTTGTGTGAGGGAAAGTTTTCTAGGATCTGTGACTTTATCTAATTCAAGAGCTTCCCCATCACTTAGGCAGCTCTACTTGTTTTTCTAATTGTCCAACTGTATTGTCCACTTGTTCTGCTGCTGATTACTTCTCCAGCAAGTGTGGATAATAAATGTTAACATAACCAAGATTAAGAAAAACAACTGGTGCCTTAATCCAGCAAGAGAACCTAGAATCAGAACAGTTGCAGATCCCTTTACAAGCCCGGGGTTTGAGGCAGGCTGAAGTATAAGATTTCCCTGGAGAATTAATTGGAAACAGAGACCTAGCTATCAGGTGGAAGTGTCTAATTGATGTGTGTATAGATACCTTTGTTGCTGGCCAAGCAAAAGGTAGAAAAGATACATCAATTCAACAAACACTTTTATGTGTATCATTCTATGCAAGAAAATAAATTATAGTTGGAAGCTTTTTTTTTGCCTAACGGGGATCTATAGATCTAGTTATATATAGGCTCAGCATTCTGACCCTTTTAATTTTGTACATGATGACATCAGCCAAGTTTTAGATCCAATCTGCTGAACTTAAGCCATTGACTTTGCAATATTAGTTCCTGATTATTCAGAAATGCCCTTTTCTGCATTTATTTTTAACTGCTGCAATCACTGAACATTGTTAATATGGCCAGGAGGGCAAATAGGCTAACTGTTTTAATCACTAGTGCGGCAGCATATTGCAACTAATTTATTTTTATGAGTAGTGATGCAATTGGAAGTTAGCCCATTCTAAGTTTAGCGATATTCTTTCATATTTGGAAAGTTTCTATGTAGCCTAATAAATTCTAATCAGTCTCTAAGCACAAAGGAAAGTAGATCACTAGGGAATTGAAAAAGGTCATGACTACAATAATAAAAATAATCAAGCACTTAGAGCTTTAGCAGTTCTGGTGATACAAAGTAGAGACTGAAAAAAGTTGCTGCTGAAACAGAAAGCAAAACATTTTAAAGTAATTGTGAGTTTGTGGTATTCTTTATTATACATTGATGAAAATGATAGAGTCTCACTATGTTAGGCATGAGTGTTTGTTTCTAAGCCAGAAATTTAACTGCTAGGAAAAGTAGAGTATTCCAGCCCTGCACACCAGCATGGAGTTGTATGGTTATATAAATCATTACACATTACAATACCATCTTAATATTGATTTCCAGTGAAACTGATTTTATGGAAAATCAGATGCTATCAGTCTTCCACAGTCTTAAGAATCGAATCTCCCTGAAGCCTCCAGCCAGTGAATGAGAATTTTAGAAAATTGAAAAGCATTTAAAAAAATAATTTTGGACAATAAATTCTGATGTTTTTTGTGCAACACACATTTGGCTCTTAGGTCAGCTTGCCAACAAACCCCTGTCCCTTGTAGTTAAAAGAAGAAATACAACCCCAGTTCTCCTAAATCATCTGCTATGTGGCTTTTGCTTCCCGTCATACCTTATGACCACTTTTTCTACAAATGCTCCCTACGAGTCCTATTACTGTGGACACTCAGTAAATTTTCAAGAAATTGAAATGTCTTTTTGCCAACCTTTAGATATTCTGAGAGAGTGTATGAGTTTTAAAGTGGTCCCAGGACTCTTAATCTCTAATCCTGAAAACACATATGTGTGATTGAAAGCATACTAATAATCCCAGTGATTATTTTATAAAAACCAATCCCTGGTTATTATTTTGCTTAAAGTTTTAGGTATTTAGAACTTTAATATTTGCATTTTTAATATTTGTCATTTTGAGGGTTTCATTTTTGAAATGCAGTAGTGTAGGAGGTATCCCAAAGGTGTACTAAAGCGAGTCTCTTAAAATAGTGAGTGAGGGAGACGGGCATCCTTTGGTGATTCACTGCTGTTATAGCACTACTCCGAAGTGCTCTGTGGTGTAACATGAAAACAAAGCTCAATGGAGACACTGCTACATCCCATCTAAAGACAAGATATGTTGTCTGGCATATAAGTCAAAGACAGGCTGTTCCTAATGTCTTAGTGATTGGAGACCAAGGAACAGAAGCACTACTGATGTTTTGGGGTTTTTTTCACAGATTTGCTGCAGGTGCTTAGTTGGAGGCTCTGTTCCAATATCACTGCACTAGGCTTGTTGATCTTCTCAGTTAGATATAAAGCTGCATATAAAACAGGTCTGACAAATTGTGTCAGATAAGCATCATGTCATCCAGTTCAGTCTTTCTTCCTGTCACAAGGATCAATGTGAGTAGGCTAATACAGGTGTCAGTTGTTCATGCTGGAGTATTATAAAGCGTTGAAGTGTAGATGCTGTTAAGTTTTAGCATTTTTCTGTCCGGCTGCACCAAACAGCAATTCCCTTCATTAGTTTTCTGGTGATTTTAGCAAGTCGATGATCTCATTAAAATTGTTGGCTTTTTTCTTCTTTAGATTCAGCTTTCCAAAATTGGACCACCTTTTATCATCAAGAGCCAACCTGTTTCTAAACCAGAACCTCGAGTTTCTCCAAGTACATCGGTCAGCAGTGGGAGAAATACTGGGGCTAGAACTCTTGCAGATATCAAAGCAAGAGCTCAGCAAGCAAGAGCCCAAAGAGAAGCTGCAGCTGCAGCAGCAGTGGCAGCAGCTGCAAGCATTGTCTCTGGAGCAATGGGGACCCCATGTGAAGGTGGGAAGACAAGAACGCTGGCACACATCAAGGAACAAACAAAGGCCAAACTGTTTGCGAAGCATCAAGCCAGAGCTCATTTGCTCCAGACTAATAAGGAGACAAAGTCACAGTTCAGCTCGAAGGAAAGTACCTCATCTCTGGAGATACCAACTTCTACTGACACAAAGGTCGAAGGTTCTACTGGTGTCATTATAGTTAATCCCAACTGCAGGTCCCCTAGCAACAAGTCTGCTCACCACCGTGAGACTGCCACTTTATTGCAGCAGTCACTTAACACAGCTACGTTACCAGAAACTGCTACTGAGATATCTGTGCGCAGTTCTGATGAAAATATACCTGTGCCGCAATTGTGTGAGAAAATTATTTCATCTACCTCTACTGAAAATAACAGTGTGCCAGTGCTTTATAATAAAAGTTCAGTCTCTGTGTCTGTTTGCAGCACTGCTATGTCTGGAGCAATTAAAGAACTTTCTTTTGCAAGTTCTGTTGATAAATCCTCTGTTTTAATGTCTGTTGACAGTGCAAACACAGCAGTTTCAGCTTGTACTATAAATATGCTGAAAACCATCCAAGGGGCTGATACTCCATGCATAACCGTTGGACCAAAATGTATTGATAGCAGTAATGTACCGATCTCCATATCCAGTACAGTCTTACCAAATGCCATTGATGACAAAAGGTTGCCGATACCAAGTAGCAATGCGAATAACACAGTCTCCAGTCATTATGCCACTGTGCCAGCTTCACCTATTGCAAATAATTTGCCAAATCATCTCTCTGGTAGTTCTGTACTGATTCCCCCAGTGGGGGCTACCAACAGATTTTCTTCTGATAAGATAGCCATAACTGGGTGTAACGAGCAAAGCACTGTCTCCATTCACACCACCGTTAGGTCAGCTTTAAGTTGCAGTGAGGCCCTTGCAGTAGCAGATTCTGTTGCAAGGCCACCCATTTCAATGTTTACCGGTAACATGGTGACAATAAGCTCTTATGATAATGCAGCTAAATTAAATGCTGATCTCTTAGAAAAAAGCTCTGGAGCACGAAACCGACTGGACCTCCCTGGCAAATCTCAGCCAGTGAGTTTTACACAAACTGCCATGAATAGGTCTATACCTTGCAAAGTCATTGTTGACCACACTACAAATCTGAATTCCAGTCTGTCACTTTCTTCTTCTATTGAAAATGCAGAGAGCAGCATTGACCTGCAGAGCAGACCTCTAAGGACAGAAGCTGCCTTACAAAGCATAGCCTGTCCTCAGGTGTCTGTCATAAGCAGGCCTGAAGTGGTGTCCAGTGAAAGCCTTGAGCACAGTTCCAGCTTTATTACCATTACAGCAAAGCAAGACAGCAAGAACTTGCAGGCAGGTTGTTCAAGTCTTCGAGAAGTGCCTCTTGCTCCTCAAGATAAATTAATTGAGGTGGTTACTCCCAGCCAAGGTTTTGCCGAGCAACTAAGAGGTCCTTCAGCATTTAAGAATGAAGGAGATGCTGCCTGTGCCAATCAGTATAACACTAACAATAGAATTTGTTGGCATGACGAAGAGGCAATGAGTACAGACCAGCCAGTGGTCACCCATCTTAACTCCGGTAAGCATAAGGAATACGCAGAGCAAAACTGCTTAAAAAATATCAAGACCGAACCTTCCAGTTACACACAAATGTCAGAACTGCCATCCAGGAGTCTTTTGACGAGCATTGCTGTTCCTGTTAAATCAGAAACTAGTGAGTCTGACAAGTGCTTCAGGATGGACACCGAGGATTTTACAGGACCTGAAATGCCTGCCCAGACCGCAGAAATGGCCACGAGTGCGCAGCCACCACAGACCTCCAAGACATCCATCGCGGACTCCCTGTCCCTAACAACAGAAACCCTAAAAAGAGTTACCAGTGCCGGGGGCTCTAGCTGTCGCTTGTCGTCAGTGGAGGCCAACAATCCTTTAGTGACACAGTTACTGCAAGGCAATCTGCCTTTAGAGAAAGTGCTGCCGCAGCCCAGATCAGGAGCCAAACTAGAAATTAACAGGCTTCCCTTGCCTTTGCAAACTACCTCAGTATGTAAAACAACGGTGTCCGAGAGAAATATTGTTGAACATCCTTCCAGCTCTCCTAATCCAGATGGTAAAGGATTCACAGCAGGCAGCATAGCCCCACTACAAATCAGAAAGCGTGAAAACCATCCAAAAAAGAGGATGGCCAGAACTGTAGGGGAACACGCGCAAATTAAATGTGAGCCTGGGAAGGTGTCGGTGGACACAGATGTTAAAGCAGCTCCTTGCGTGATTAGCTCCGGCATGAACCAGCTTGGGCATGGTCAGCCATTTAAGCAGGAGTGGCTGAACAAACACGCCGTTCAGAGCCGAATCGCTCACAGCCCAGAGATCAAGCAGCAGAAGAGGCCGTTGCCTTCATGCAGTTTCCAGCAGAGTTTATTTCACATTGATAAAAATGGCAGCTTTCATGCAGAAGCTAGTACCTCACATAGACAGCATTTTTACCAAATGTCCATGGCTGCAAGAGGCCCCATTCCTACAGCAGCTTTGTTGCAAACGACTTCAAAAGGCCCACCTGGCTGCAACGCATTTGCTTTTAGCAGACACCTGGAACAGAAGGGCTTGGGAGATGTGAATATTTCTACAGCAGCTCACCAGCTGAGGCTAGGAAGTGTGTTTTCCCCTAATATTCAGATTAAGGAAGGTGATGACATTGCCAGTGCCTCTCAGACTCTGCAGAGTAAAACATTAGTGCATCCCCCTCCTCCTCCTCTGCCCCTGCCACCTCCTCCCCCTCCTCACCCAAATGCAGAAATCCCCTCTGATCAAAAACAACCGCCAGTTACCATGGAAACCACTAAAAGACTTAGTTGGCCTCAGCCAGCAAGCATCTGTAGCAATATAAAATCTGAACCTATTTCTTTTGAGGAAGGTTTAAGCAGCAGCTGCGAACTGGGCATGAAACAAGCTTCCTATGATCAGAGCGAAGTGAAAGAACAGTTGAAAGCCTTTGCATTAAAAAATGCAGATTTCTCTTCCTATTTACTTTCTGAGCCACAGAAGCCTTTTACCCAACTCGCTGCTCAGAAGATACAGACGCAGCACCCACAGCAGCAACAGCAGCAGCAGCAGCAGCAGCTCTGTGGAAATTACCCAACGATACACTTCGGTAGCACAAGTTTCAAAAGGGCAGCATCTGCAATTGATTCTTAGGAAGTGTCTCGACCGCTGCCACAGGCCTGTCTAACCAGAACGCGCAGATCCCGATTCAGAAATTCTCTGACAGTAGCAATGCCGATGAGCTGGAACTGAAATGCTCCTGCAGGCTGAAAGCCATGATCGTGTGCAAAGGCTGCGGAGCCTTCTGTCATGATGACTGCATAGGGCCTTCCAAACTCTGCGTGGCTTGTCTGGTCGTACGGTAGGAACTGGATCAAAGATGCAGTATCCCTTGTCAGCGTGGCAGAGCAGGACAAAGGAAAGGAGAAAATGGAACAGTTTAGGCCACTAATGGTTTGCAATTAGTCGATCGATTTTTTTTTTTGATTGTTTGTGGGTTTTGGTGTTTTTTTCCTTCCACGTGGCTCTTTCAGAATTTAGTTGTTCCTGCCTGAGTGCCCTTTTCTGGGAAGAAGAGGAAACCTCTAGAACTAGTTTAAAAAAATGATAGCCTTGTTACTGAAGCTTCTATAAGCTCTCTTGCTGTGCTAAAAAAAAAAAAAAGGCATTAATGCATGTCATTTGTAGCTTCTATTTATTTGCACAAAGTGCAGCACGTTTTCTCTTCACTTTTTGATTGTCGATACAAGCTGCAGGTTAAAGGTCAGAGGAGAACAGCTGCAGAAAGTGGAGTAACTATGCAGAATGAATAACACACTGAATAGCAACTGCTTTGAGCAGGGTAGTGGCAAAGTGCAGGGTATCAGCCATGGTAGCTTCTAAATTGGTTTGCTTTTTCAGCTGATAGGATTGTTTTCTTCAATCCACTTTCACTGTCTGGGGCTAAGATGTGGTCACTTTATTTAGCAAAAAAACCCCACAGGAGTTTAGATTGTTGGAGGAGTTTCCGTACAGGCCTGCCAGGGACTATGGAACTTGAATCTTACTCATCATCTCTCGTTGATTCCTTGAGAAAGATTTGTACATGCGATGGGTTAGTGGGACCAGCACTGGAACCACATTGGCTTCAGCAGAATCTCGAGACAGTAACTTCTCTACTGGAGATTTGAAACCTCCTTTCTTTTCCTGTTTCCCACTCAAATATTCTTTATTTGTAATTGTCTCTCTAATCTGTCCACTTGGTTTGTCAGTCCCATATATATGTATACATATAGGGTCAGACTTCTGGATGTTTTAGTCTTTCTGTGGCCTAAAAATGATGCGTTCTTATGGTGAACAAATCACCATAAGATTCTAATTGCTTATCTGTTGACTATGAGATTTTCAGTTGTTTTTCTTCTTCTTCTATGAGTTACTCTATTTAAATAACATTTCAGAGTTCTGCTATTTAAATTGATTCTTAGAATCACATAAAACATTATTGTTGTGTTTTTTCTCAAAGGAATTCAGACCCCTTACTTTACCTTCTAGACAGCAAAAAGGCATTTTTAAAAGGGATACTGCATCTTTAAAGTAACCTTCAGTATTTATCCAGTACTGTATTTAACATTCAGGACTATAGCTGCGTTCCAGATGCTCTAGCCACCGTAACAGCAGAGAAGAAAACGATAATTTGGGGGCTCTATTCACTAAAAGGAAAATATTATAAAGGGATAAAGCACATGTAGTTGCTGGGGAGATGAAAATACCTTGGGTGTTTTTACTCCCCCTTCAGGAACACAAAATGTGGAGTGCAAGTCATCCATCTGCCAATATGTGGTTGGGTCTGCCCAAATGTCAGCATCAGAGAGAAATGTTATTTTTACCACTACGGTAGAACCTCACTAATCCAAAGACCTTACAGTCTGCTCAAGAAAACTGATTTTACTTCCACTGGTTTCAGAGAGCAATGTAGTAAGAATGAGTGAGATGTAATACTGCTTGGGTTTTGTGATGCATTTACTGTTGCATTCCGAAGTGTTAATATGAATGATAAAACTACATTTAGGAAATAAAAAGTCTGCTACATTTTACAGTATATTTTTTAATAGGATAGTTGTTTCAGTACTGATTCATAAGCTGTAACCAGTCTCCCTGACATGGGTGCATATTAGTGAGGTTCTACTGAATGGAGGAACTACATTTGTTTTCTTGTGGGACCATTTTCACAAACACGATAAATGCCATTTATTGTCTTAAAAGTGAGCTGGAATACCTACAACGTACATTCCTGTCATAGGAAGCTCTATGGTGCACCTTGATGTTCTCTTTTATTGTAATTAGCAACATATCAATATTATTTTTGACACTGTGTGGTACAAAGGCCGTTTATAATTACACTAACAAATTTGTTGCTGATACAATAATGTATTTTTTCTATACAAAAGTGCTCCTTAATATGACATGTGAGTTAAGAAATGGCTTCTCAGCACTTTTCAGGTCTTCTGGTAGGAAAGTAAGCCAGCCCAGCAAAAACCTAAAAGTAACCATGTGAAAATTAGCCTCCAGTGCTACGCCAGCTGCTGGCAAAACAGCGTCTGGGAAATACTTGTGAGTAAGCATGAGCATGGTCAGTTCATGCATATCAAACTCATATTGGAGCAGCCTTTGTATTGGAATTGTATTGCATTGTGTTTATATTTGGTAGAGATAGGATACTTCTATTTAAAATACAGAGAGCAACCAGTCTTAGACTTCTAGTAACCTATGTTTATATAAGCGTGCTGGGAATCCTTATTTCTAGCTCAGGTTTTCCTGTCCACAGCACATAAGTCAATATTTGTTTGTACTTGCATCTTAAAATACTTCTTGTACTGACTGACAATAATACAGAAATAAATTCCGGCCACAAAATAGTTCTACTTTGATCGAAGGATAAGAGTGTGACTAATGTGGTAGGTAACTCCTTCATGTCATAATGTCATTTTTGTATCAGGATTGCAGCTTGCATGTGTGAGGTCATGATAAAGTGTTATTTAAAATGGCATTAGACTGGATGGTGCTATGTTATATTACACAACCGACCAAACTCTTCTGTAGTGCAGTTCCACTCCTTTCATTCTCGAGTCATTGGAGTTGCACCAGGAATAAATTTGACCAATTAGTTAGCAAAAGTCGTGAAGTGTTGTTACAGATTATAGTTTTAGGGTATTAAAATAATGAAAAGCAACTGCGTTGATGTAGGAGCCTGACTCAATCCTAGTGTGACTGAAAACTTTACTTGGATTTTGATATCACACAAACGCTTGGGAGAGAGTGACCCTTGGTCTTCAGTAAGAACACAATCACATTTAGAGGTTAATTTTGAATGACTTCTGTTTTTGTTTAAATGTCCGGATTTTGGGCCCAATGTCATGTTTTCTAATGACCATGCAGTTTGCACCGTGGGGTGTTAATAGTTTATGCACTGAAAAGTGGTGAAAGAATTGCTGAAGAACACACTGCTCTGTGTTTGTGTGTACGTACGTATGTGTTCCGATGTCCAGCATGTGTAATTAACTTTTTTTTTTTTAATCTCCGAAATTGATCCCCCACTCCTACCCCTGGAGCAGCACTTTTGGGTTAGAGGGAGAAACACTTTTTTTTCTTTCCTCCCTCTTTATTTTAATTGCATACCTGTGAGATATGCAGATAATATTAGGGCATTTGCAGTGTGCGTGTTTGTGTGTTTCTGTTCTGAACTAATCTTCCAAGCAGAAACTCCCTTTGAAATAATGTTTTTTTTGAAAAAAATAATTAAGAAATGGTGAACTGGATGCTCCCTCTTTGCCTTTTATTTATCTGCTGAGGTCTAGTACATGAAATAGCATTTAGAAGACAAAAACAAAGGTTGAGCCATAAAGCAAAAGGTATATTCTCTGTACTATAGACTTTCTTCTTGAGGGTGGTGCGTATTGTCAGGGTAAGCTACAGAACGTGCAGATGGTTTTTCAGGGCCCTGCAATTCCTTGCACAGTTTTTAAGCTGGTGCATATGGTGCTTTATAATGCAATTTCTGAAGTAAAATTACCTTATGCTGCACCCCCCTCCCCTTATAAACACACGCACAATTTCAGAATCGTTATTGTAGCCTCTGGTTTAGCAGTTTCTCCAAGGTGTGGTGAAGTACCAGGATAAACACTTGAGATGAGCTGAGAAGTGTCACCGAACGGGATCATTTTAGCTGACACACATGAATGGCCCTGCTCTGAACACTGAATGACTTCTGCAGTCTCCTGGCAGCAGCACAGCGGTTCATCTTCTGTCGCTCTGCAGAACACTGGGGGGGAAGCAACAAAATATTCAGTGGATTTATCATGGACCTGTGTAGCTAAATGTTTCTGAGTCTTACGAAATCCTGTTGTCTTCGGTCATCATGCTTTGTCACTGTAAAACCAACAAAAAGAAAAAATAAGCATTTTTTAGTCTAATTTAAGGAGCTGCTTCTTTTATAGCACATAATATTTCGCTTTGTACTATATTTGATAGTTAAAGAATAATTTAGTCGGTAGATTAACTTTGTTGTATTTGTACTGTTCATGAATGTTACAAGAAAAGTGCTTTACTTTGTTGCCATAATTCTCTTGTACTGCTGTAAAATATTTTTTCTGCTTTACAGAAACTTAACTCGATTCACATTTTCAGTACAGGGTTTTTTGTGTGTATGTATTTTTTTTGTCAGTATTCTGAATGTTTACATCTGTTCAACATTAGCCATTCTATGCCTTTATAGGGCAATATTACTCCTACAGTATAACAGCAATGTGAAATCCACTCATACCTAACATGCATGAGAAATACAGATTTATTGGGGAGATCCTTAACTGCATAGATATTTTTTCTGTCCACATTCAGTGAAGTAAATACCCTCCTTCAGTCCTCTACCAAAGAAAATATTATTCCCACAGGACAAGCTCAGAAAGTGGTTCTCTGAATCTTCAGAAGGGGGTGTAGTTGGGATTGCTACAGTTTAATGCTGTTATCCTTTGCTTTGTTACTCAGCCAGACATGACTGGGTGAAACAAGCATTTTGGCAATTTTTTGTTTTGAGACAGTGTTTTGTTTAGAATTCAGGGATCATGCTTTCTTTAATGGTGCTGTTTGGTTTATTTTTTTTAAGAAAACAACCTTTTGTTGCCTACAGAAATGATCATTATTCACTAAACCATAAATTAAATAAAATAGTTTGTCTTCATAACTTCTCTCTTCTCCCTGTCCTTTTCCCTTCCCCTGTCCCTTGAAAATAACAACTTGGGCTTCGATATTAAAATATTCTGAAAAAAAATAAAGAGATAAAATAATATTTGTCACTTGCTTATTTATTTTATGTTCAGTGCCTTAGGCAGCGGATCCTGCTTGTGCCCATCCACTGTATGTACAGGTTGATGAAATAGAAATGTGAGAGAAAAATCAGTCCTCTGTAAAGGATTTTTCAGTTACAATGATGTAAGACATACTTTGAATGACTTCCGATGTAACTCAAGTATTAATCGTCTTATACTAGTAAAATAAAACTAGGTGTTGTATATTAAGTTGTTGTAAGTAGAATGGTTTGTGGATCAAACAAACAGTGCAGGCATACACCTCTGTTATCTCAGTGGAGTACTACATCCAGCTCTGGAGCATGTAAGACAAGAAGGACATAGGCTTGTTGGAGCGTGTCCAGAGGAGGGCCACGTAGTTGATCAGAGTGCTGGAGCACCCATCCTATGAGGACAGACTGAGAGAGTTGGGGCTGTTCAGCCTGGAGAAGAGAAGGCTCCAGGGAGACTTTATAGTGACCTTCCAGTACCTGAAGGGGGCCTGCAGGAAAGCTGGGGAGGGACTGTTTTTGAGGGCATGTAGTGATAGCACGAGGGACAATGGTTTTAAACTAGAGCAGGATAGATTTAGGTTAGATATTAGGAAGAAGTTGTTTGCTATGAGGACATTGAGACACTGGCACAGGTTGCCTGGAGAGATGAGGAGGCTCCATCCCTGAAGGCATTCAAGGTCAGGCTTGATGGGGCTCTGAGCAACCTGATCTAGTTAAAGATGTCCTGGCTCACTGCAGGGGGGTTGGACTAGATGACCTTTAAAGGTTTCTTCCAACCCAACACATTCTATGATTTCTCATCTGCACCACAGAAAAAATTAAATGTCCGTGAAACATGAGAGGAAACCAGTCCGAGTGACTATTCCTTAAACCAGTTATCTTTTGAAGTCTGGAATGCCTTCCTGAAATGGAAATTTAGTAGCTGATTTGTTAAAACAAAAAAGGGGAAAAAAAAGTTTTCATCTTGTTACACCGCAAAGAGAGCTGTGAGTACTGGTGGCAAAGGTGTGAGTGTCAGAGAGTGGACAACAAATAGCCTTTTCATAGGCCTGCTCAGAAATAAACAGAACAGCGCTTCATAAACACTGTGTTTTTTCCAGCCCCCTGTCGTGATTATTTCAGGTATGGCGTCATCTGAGAGTCTCGTTAGTAGCAAGTGGCAGCCTCTTCTGCCAAAGGCTGTCCAAATCCAGAGAGAAGAAAGTGCTGACCTTTGTAGTTTATAATCCCATGACCTTTTTATCATCTCTAGTACCCACCTGACAAACTCCCTCAGCTAATACTGTCATGCAGATTATTTAACATATTTTGTCTGGTTTGATACTTGGTTTTGCATGGGGCTATTTCAAATCAGGGACCAGCTCTGCTTGTAACAGAAGAAGCTTTTTCTTTCATTTTACAATTTTTCACCTAAACAATGTAATGCAAATCCATTTGTTAAATATGTACTAACTAAACATTCACTTTTGTCCTTTTCCTTCTTTTTGCTTTTTTAAACCTGTAAAATATTTCCACACATTTTCGTTCAATCTTAAAAACCAAGTATTTAGCTTTTATATCGTGTTTGATAAGCACCTTATAAATATTAGTAAATTAAGCCGTGTGATTTCTTTTAAATCTGTGTGCTCTCCTTAGGTCAGCCCACCCTTACTCTGTCAGTGTAGCCAGCAGATGGCATCAGGAGAAAACACTGCTGCTGTGGTCTCAGTTTTATCATCCCTCAGCACAAGCATGTAGCGTGGAGAAAAGGGGCCACAGATACACAGGATTTCTGGGTTTGTCTCTCTTCAGCGTGGAGCTTTAGTTGTGAAAACAAGGCCTCCTGGAACTTGTCTTTGAATAGAAATGATGCCCTGAAGCTCACATCATCCTTTCCCTCACTTGGCACTGTCTGAGTTGTGCAGTCTTTGGAACTGAAGTACTGATATACTGGAAAAAATTCTTCCCCAGGCCAGAGCCAAGGCTTTTTTATTCATTTTTTTCCTGCTGTCTCCTTTGGCACTTGTGAATAAAGTGAGACAGCAACACGGCTCTTTGTATCGAGGTGCTTCACAAATAGATATGAGGTATTGTCACTGCTTAGTGTGCAGAGGACGGGCTGTTATCAAGCCTGGTCTTTGCTGGATGACAACTTACACTTGAAGGACCACCAAACAACAAGACCTTTGAGCATCACCACCTTGGAGACTACTTCCCCTGATAAGGGAGGCAGACAGTTGCAGGCACTGGCACCCGCTGGCAGCTGCTTGTGGAGATAGAGAGAGTACATTATTAATACAGCTGGTTTATATGGAAATGGAGCTAGACATAGAAATAAAGCAATGTTTGTTGAGATAATTCAGGTACCAGGACACTGGTACTCTACAAATAAAGAGCAGACACTGATGAGAGGAGTTTGTTGTATCTCAGCTAAATGACAGCCATGTAAATCCTGAAAGTTCACGTTCCCAGCCGGGGACATGCGTATTGACACACCAGCAGTAATGAAATCAACAGTTGTTTCACATATTCAATGGAGAAAAATACTTTTCGGAAGCTGATAACACCCTGAATAAATGTGAATTTCTATGTACAAGTCACCTTTCTGAAACCCTTCTGTTCTGTGTCTCATAGAGCTTAGTTCAGCCTTCAGAGTCTTACCTCCGTATCTTTCCAACAGAAAGCTGAGAGCTTTTTATCCAGTATCTCTGAGCATTCTCATGCGTGTACCACCAGGGAAGAGAACAGTTTACAACACATCTGAAAATAAGCTGAATATATTGGATAATTGACTTCTATTAATAAGAAATCATGCTGCTTGAGTGAATAAATGTCTGCTGATATTAATATAAAAGAAAGAGATGCCTTCTTTTTCTTTTTCCTTTTTTTTTTCAAATATTGGGCCTTGCTGAAGAGAGTCTTATTTGCTTTTCATTCTTTCCCAGCTGCTCAGATCCACCCTGCAAATCACGTTTTCATGCCCCCTGATTGTGAACTCTCAACCGAGCAGGCATCGTGCAGAATCTTTGCGGCTGCTGTGTGCCTTTCTGGCTTGTAAAGGAGCAAATCTCAGTGATGTTGGAGAAACTTGTACGCAGTGCCTCACCCTTCACTCAGTTACTTATGCATTGTGCAGAATGATATGTAATCTCTGGGGAAAAGAATAAAATTAGCTGTTAAAATGCAATAATCATAACATTTGTTCCTTGACTTCCTTTGGGATATGGAGTGGAAACATTCAAGCTTCAAATTTTTAATGAGTGTGAGCAGGAGTTGACCCATAGCAGACGGAGTAGACCATAGTCCTGGGTTCCATCCAGAAGTGAGTATTTACAGTTCAACAAGTCCAAATAAATATCCTGAGAGTATTAGGAAAACACAGCCAACACAGTGCCACTGAAAAGCAGCATAGATAAGGAGACAGCGTGGGGATTATTGAAAAATTTTAGTTATGTTTTTGAAACAAGTAATTCTGCCAGTTGTTTTAAAATTTCAGTACCTGTATAGAATTGCAAGGATTAAGAACATCTTTTGTGGCTCTAAATTGGGAGAGAAATTTAAATATTTATGGAAAACCAGCTAGCTGATAATATAAAATTACAAAGCCTTATTGCTAGTTTCTTGGAAATAGCTATTTGAAAATATTTTGCAATATTTCTGGTTAGAAAATTTAAAAGTTACTGGATGCTCAGAATTTTTCAAGTTAATGGTCTTAGTTTTATTTTCTTAAAATAGGAATTTCAGAGCCTTACTTTAGTTTCCTGGTCTTAAAAGTCTTTGCTTGCATTGCCAGACAAGTCTGATTTATGTAAAACAGTTCAAAAAGTAATTCAGAAATACATTCAGTGTTACATATTTCAGTTAAGTACGTCATGCTACCTTGAGCGAATTAATCTGAGTGGGTAAAATCTGCATTTGTCTTTTTGGTTCCTTTAAAACCAAATGAAAGGGCAGTGAAAATAACCATGTGATTGATGGGAATTTGTGAAGTAGTACTGGACTTAAGGAATAGTCCTTCTCCATTCTGCATTTTCTAAATTTTCAGAGAAATAGTATCAAACGATCTTTATGAAGTGTATAGGTGGCAGTAAAGAGGAATGATACGTACACCAGTGCCAATGGTATGCAAATATTTAATAAAAAAAGGATTTATAGAGACTTAGGCCAAAAATGAAATCACATTTGGGAGGAATAGAAAGAAGTATATGTGAGGTGTCAGTCATAAGGGATTTTTCTCTCTGGCGTCTGATGACTGTGATTTGGCTGAGGTTAAAAAAAAAAAAAGATTATATTCAAGGACTACTGAAGGAGAGTAAGACATTAGGAAAGTGGGCTATGAAGTATGCTTAAATCAGGATTAAGTATTTGGGTATTTTTGGTGCTGCAAAAAGAAGGCTGATTTTATTTATATATTACAGAATCTGAAAAATAGGCTTGCCAGAAATCGGAAGGCCAGCTTGTCCCTGCAGACCCCCAGCCAGCTCAGAGCGCTGCTGAGGGGGTGCATCTCTCCCCTGCCACGGGGCCCTCAGGCCCCAGACTGTTCGTTTCAGGCTTCACTGTTCTTACAATCAGCGAGTTTATCCTAACGTTTAACCCAAATCTTCCTTGCTGCAGTTTAAGCCCATTCAGTCTTATCTACGCTTCACAGACACTGAAAATAACTTTTTCCTTTCTTCTTTCCAGCAGTCTACTAGATAGTTAGCCTGTTAATTTGTCTCTCTTGGTTTTCCATTGTTTAAGCTAAACAATCCTAATATTCAGCCTTTCTTTATAGGTCATGTTTTCCAAACTCATATTGCTTTCATTGATCTTCTGCGGACTCTCTCCAGTTAGTTGAAACCATTTTTGCCGTTCATTTCCCAGTATTGACTACGTTATCTCAGCTGAGGCCAAGGAGAGAAGTAGGACTGGTTTATATACCCGAAAGGCTAAAATCATGTTCCCGAGTCCAAGAACTGATTTTGGTTTGTTGAAAACCTGTTTGAATTGGATTCAGGTTAGTCCCAGTAACTCCTACATCCTTCCCAATAAAACTGCTTCTAGCTGCTTCGTCCCCATCCTGTATTTGAATAATTAATTATTTCAAAGTGTAGAATATACAATTTATCAGTGCTTAGTGCTGTCTTAAGCTTTTAAATTAAAACTTAAACTTGTCCAGAGCATCTTAAATTCCAGTCTTGTCAACAAGCTAACAGTATTTCCTAGCTAGGTATCATCTGCGAATTCAGAAAAACAGGACCCCAGTATCACAGGACAATTTCTGTGGGAAGAGCCATCAGCAGGGCATCGAGCCCAGCCTCCTGCTCCAGACTTGCTGTCCCATCACCCATATCATTAACTATCCTGGTTTGGGAGAACCAGGTGGAAATCACAGTAGGGAAGGAGGGGCAGCTGTGCCTATGGGGAGGAGACGATGGGTCAGGGGACTCAAATGGACCAATCACAGTATTGCTTCCCATGGTGCTCAGTATATAAGGGCCCCTAAGGAGGACCCTGTGGGTTTTAGTGTTTGCTGTGCTGAGAGGGGTTGATACTGGCTGTTTGACATCTCTTCCCTGTGCTCCTAGAGTTCCCACCTCCTGTTTTCACAGGTCAGATGAGTGCTGTTTGTTGCGACAGGTTGTCTTCCTCTGTCTCCTTGGCTGGAAGCAGTGTGGTTGCTCCAAGGCTTCCTTTTCTGTTTTTTTGACTGTCATTGACACTCTGAGCATAGGTGCTCCCACCTGCTTCCAAGTCCAGCCTGGAACTTCTCTGCTCAGGACCTAGTTGTCATACAGAGGACATGGCTTCTGTATTAACATATTCTCTTGTATCTTCGAATATATTTGTATAGTTGTATAATATCTGTGTATAGTTTAATATCGCTTTGTTAGTATTGTTTTTCTTTTTCATTAAACTAGTTCAAGTTTTTTGCTGACTTCAAAGCCTCTCTCCATGGTTCCCCTGTTATCCTCCCCTGAAAGGGTAGGGGGTGGAACACAGAAAGCATTTGTCAGAGTATAGTGGCCAGTACAGCCTTAAACTTTGACATTAACTGAAGTGTTGGAAAGAACTGGAGCCATGCCAGAACTGACTGTGCTGTGGTTGCTGCTATGACTGTGTGAGAGTGGTTTTCCACCCACTTTTGACTAACTGGGTAACAGTTTTGTCTAGACTACATTTTTCTGATTTATTTATGAAAATGTTGTATGAGTAGTGCTAAAAAACTTACTGAAATCAAGAGGCAAGATCTGCTGCTCCTCAGTCCGTGGTGCCTGTTGCTCTGTCATGGAAGGAAGTTAGTCTGGGTTGATACAGCTTCTTCTTGACAAATTCATGTTGACCACAGCTTATTTACATTTTATCTCTGAGGGTACTTATAAACTTGTGCTAACATTTTTCCAGAGAGTGAAATGAGGCTGATGATACTAACTCCTCTTTCGAAATCTAGGTGGTTGTTATATTTGTCCTTCCCCAGTCTTCCTACCTTTCCCCATACCCATGAGTTCTAGAAGGTAACTCCTGACAGCCCTGACTGAATCAGCCAACCCTTCAAGTGCTGTCTCCAGTGAAAGCCATTGTGCCCACCTTGTTTTAAAACTCAGAGTACATATGTGTGCTCTCAAACCTATTCAAGACTGAGATAGTACCAGAGACAGAATGGTACTATTTGTGTCAAATATCTGATTATAGTGGACATTTTTAAAGATGGCTTTCCTTCTCCATTAAGTAACCGACCAGCCGGCAGCTTGGTGTTCCTTTTAATGTTAATGCACGTCAGGAGTGACTTTTATGTTGTTGTTTTATTGTCCTTTGCTGGCCAAATCTAATTTTGTGTGTGGCCTTTCTGATTTCACCCTTACGTGCCTATACCACTTTCAGCTACCGCTTTCTGTGCACTACCTTTCCCCGAGGAAAGAAGTGCTTATGAAGAGGAAATATTATTAAAAGTTGTCTTCTGGCTATATGTATCACTTTTCTCCAGTAAAATTGACTTTGCTGCTATAAAACTTTGGTTGAACTGAAAAAGAAACACAAAAAAACTCTCTGGACAATTGAAGCCCATGAAGTAATTTTAAACTAAATATTAAAATACCTTACAGTCATTATCAAGAAGTTCTAAAAATTAAAAGATCAAATAGATTGCAAGATCTTCAAGAACAATAATGTATTAATGTATATAATACACAAGAGGTGAACTATGACATTAGGATCACAAAGACAAATTATCAAGAAAACAGTACTTTGACACAGTATATGTTTTCATCAAGCTAAAGCTAGTCATGAAACAAAATGAAGGATCTGTATTGAATATCAGAAAATGAACTGAGATAGAGTAAACCAGTAAAGTAATAATGAACATAGTGTCTGTATTGTCTAAAAACTGGAGTATCTAACAGGTTAAATCCCTTTTAGACACCATACAAAAATAATTTCAAATTACTAATTCACTGGTCATAGATAATAAATTAAAATTAGCTGCGCTTTCTTATTTCACTACGCATTATGCAGAATTTAGTGCTTTTTGACTGATTTTCTGTGGCTGTACAGATTGTAATGATTTATTCCACTCTTAGAAAGTATAAAAGGGTACCAGTTCAAAATTTTAGGATTTTTAGATCAATTTAATGTGTATTTTACTGGTGTAAAGTTCCCTGTCACTTGTCAAGAAGCAAGAAACTCTTTCCACCAAGCTTAATACACAGTTTTGGGCCACCTTGTGCAGAAGCATTACAAGTGCATGAAATAAAAATTCTTGTTTTGGGGATAGTCATATTCAAAGCATATAGAAAAAAAATACTCACTGGCATTATTTATGTTATATATATTTTTTTTTGCTTAGAATAGATGGAGATTTGTTTGAAACTGACACACATGTGTGGAAGGACACCAGATTTGAACATCCAGCCGAAGTGCAGCAAAACCCAGGCTATGGCTGCTGCTATCAACCTAGAATGCCCCCTGTCACTTTGCCAAGAAGTGGCTGTTGCGGAAAATAAATTCTCTCTCATTCTACCACACAGGACAGGTCTCAGCTTCAGCAGATGCAGGAGGGTAAAAGAAATAAATGCTAATCAGGTATTTAGAAAAGTAAACACTCCTTATTTGTGCCTCAAAAATAATCCTTCTGCTGCTTGATACAAAATGTTATTGAAGAGTATGGGGTTTATATATGTGGATTTTCTTATACTGGAGATTTATAGCAGAGCGAAGTTGGTTTATTATTGTTTAATGATAATATATTTTTAATAAAATACACAATAACCTGTTCTTATATTTTCAAATTATTACTGCATAGTTGTCTGCCTGTTACACCCTCAAAGTTATTAACTTTATACTCATCCTCACACTAAGATGTGCATGAATTCATAGTATTCCCACTGAAATAGCTGGGAATGTAACTGCATTATACAGCACAAGCACATAAACTGGCCCAAAGTGTGTGGGTACTGTTAATTACCACTTCTTAATTGTCACAGAATCACAGAATGTCAGGGATTG
>NW_009737721.1:5340-9934 GCF_000703405.1 Apaloderma vittatum | reverse complement strand
CAGGACAAGGGGCAATGGGTGTAAGCTGGAATATAGGGGCTTCCACAAAAATATTAGAAAATTTTTTTTCACCATGAGGGTGCCAGAGCCCTGGCCCAGGCTGCCCAGGGAGGTTAGGAGTCTCCTTCTCTGGAGACATTCACAACCCGCCTGGACACGTTCCTGTATGACCTACTGTAGGTGATCCTGCTCTGGCAAGGGGGCTGGACTAGATGATATTTTGAGGTCTCTTCCAACCCCTGACATTCTGTGATTCTGTGATAACAGTGAAAGAAATGAAGCTGTGAAGTCATTAAATTGGTCAGAGACAGGAAATGGCATTTCCTGAGAGTCACCAGCATGCACAACCATCTTATGAGATTAATCAGCGGGAAAACCTCCAATTTAAAGAGAGAGATGAGTAGGAAGGAGATGGAAGCAAAGAGGAGAAACACGTGGATGTGGCTGAATCTCAGGGTTTTCTGGCTCAGAGTTACCAGTCATGATCTCTGGCACAAAGCAGGCAACAGGTCCAGGGTGCAACCTGAAAATCTTTGCTCCAAACTAGAAACAATTATCTAAGACTGTGATGTAAAACACTTGACAGCTCCAGAGTGCCATTCAAGTTTGAGGTGAGAGCTCAGGCCTGGAGAATAAGGTTTGCACAGTTTGCCTTTCATCAGACTTTCTCAGGAGGTGATAATAGCAGAAAATCAGCTTTAAAATGTTGCATCAACATCTTGGCAGTTCCCACTGCTAGAGCTCACCAGATCAGATCTAGCTTTGGAACATCCCCTAGCAAAATCTGCTGACATCAGCATTTTGGGCTTTTCAACTGCTTGAGATTGCAAATGTTGGTTGAAAACACTTGCAGGCGTGCACACACACACACCCTCCAACACACACAGAAAGCAGAGGCTTAGCAGCAACATTTGTGCAAACAATCTGCTGGGGTTTTGGAAACCATCCGTGGCAACTGAACCACAGCATCAGTGCCAAGAAATTGCCTGCTCAGCTCTTAGATACAAGCCCATCCTCTGATGCTACGAAGATGCAAGGATTAAAGACTGAAAGCACTCCTAACACCCCACAATCCCAAAGAGACAACAGGTGGCCGAACAAGCTGCCAAGCCTTGGGAGCAAGTGTCTGGAGCAGTCAGATGTCCAAGGACAAAGCAGAGGTGACTACATCAAAGTGGGTATTGCTTTGCTTCTGGATCAGCAATGGCACTCAAGTTTTTCAAACCACATTCAGCACTGGGCAACCCTTCATTTTTGGCACTTCTCAATGCCAGCTCTGACAGAGGTGAATGCCATCACTCTCCCTCTGTGTGCAAACTGTGTTTTGCTTTTTTCTTGCTCAGGCTACAGCTGATAAAATCCAGCTCTGAACATGGCAGGGAAACCATGCCCATCCTTCTGGACGTAATCCTCACTCTAGGAGGTAGAAAGCCAAGAACAAGAAGATGGTGTGCAGAGCAGAAGGGGCATTGGTTCCAACTTCTGCTTTTGCTTAACCAAAACTGGATTTGTGTACAAGTGCTTTAATCCCATTCCAGCATGGAGATATAACAGATTTAGCAGAGCAGGCCAGCTCCTACTCAATTGTCCTTTTGAGTCTGCCAATCTATACACATTCCTTCACTCTGTGCTCACCTGCAGACTCCATCTGCTCTCTAATAACTAATAATTTATATGAAAAAATCCAATTTTACTAATTTTGTGAAGGTCCACCTGTGTGCTGCCTTGTGAGGTCAGCATAACACCCAAGGGACTCCTGCACCCCGACAATCTTCTAGTGCTGGAGCAATGTTCTCCACAATCCAGAGCAACCACTTCTGCCCTGGGCTACAACATGGGTGTGATTTCACACCTAGAGAGCCCCTCTGGGTTCTTCAGCTTTGCTTTGCATTCACTCATACGTGCAAAATTAATCACCGACCAGTAAGAACAGTGAGCTAAGTGCAAATATGTTACCCGCCTCTGTGTATATATGCTACTTAATGGAGCATGAAAGGGGAAGAATAGAATCATTTTTCAGATGCTGCAGATAATAATAATAAATAATAAAAATAATAAATGCAGAGGTATGTGCCAAATGCATGAGAACTCAAGGAAAGACAATGTCTAAGCAGAGGAGAAGTCAGGTTGGTCCTCCAATGGAGATACAAAAGTCAATGAAGTAAAAACTTCATTAAATCAAACACTTTGTATCCTTGTCAAACTCAGGATTTAAGACGACACTCTCGGAATGCAATTTTTTCTTCCTTTTTTCTAAGATCTTTTCTAAGATTTTCTCTGACAACTGCTCCCCATATGAGATTTATGGTCCTGACTCTTTGTGTTAACTTGAGATTTCCTTTCTTCCCCTGCTGACTATATTCATATCACTCAACACCTCCTGAACAGCACCAGTCATTGCAGGATCCTGGCAGAAATTATTTTACTGTGTCACAGCAGCATCATACATACTTCACCATTGCAGACCACATTTGCGACAGTGGGCTCTGATTTTGCATTGATGTCCTTAGGGTTTGCAATTTGGAGTGAGTGCTGAAGAGAGCCAAGAACTACTATGCGGAGCTCAATTTAAGGTAATCTGGATGACTCCACAGTCCTGGGTCCTAGTTCATGTATTCCTCATGTGGGAAAACCCAACACTGGAAGGGTTGAAATAAGAGGCCACTTTTGCAAAATATTGCCTGAGGTCTAAAGCATCAAAGGAAAAGGCAAATACTTCTCCCTGCGAGAAGAACATATTGAACATCTCTGCTCCAATGCTGAGACATGTTTCCCAGTATATAGGATTCTTCATGAACTATGCAGATATTTTAATATAAGACCCAGTTCAACTGGCTCTAAAAGACGATAGCATAAGAGAGGCAGCTGTGCAAAAGAAGAAACATGCTCCACCAAGGGAAAAGACTTTGCCAGCCATGAAGGTGGAAGCAAAGAAACAAGTAAGTAGAGAGAGAAATGTTTGAGGTGGACAGACACGTCGCTGCTAAAATTGTGATGATTTCACCCAAAAAGCAAATGGACCTGTGAGAGTAAAGAGAAACCCACAGAACTCACCCATCATTTTCGTCCCACAGGATGCAGGTCTGGTTGGTGGTTCCCTGCCAGAAGAGAAGAAAGACGAAAATGAAGCAAATCAGTGCCATGATGTTTATGGGGTATCTGGAGCAAGTAAAATGAAATATGTGGGTCCTGTAGAACAGTTTCCACTACTTTAAGCATGGTGTGCCTGTGGTACACCAAACAGGCCATCGCAGGTCTCAGTCTTTGGGACAGCTTCTTTCATCCTTGGTTTGCAAGGCAAGAATAAAATGGGCCTCAGTTTGCTCTGCATTGACACCACTGTAGAAAGATGTGTCTCTGCATCTTTCCTGACTCTACCTACCAATGTTCTTCCTTTTTCCTCCTCTCATACAGAATCCTTTTGCGGCTCCCTTCTGGAAGGTGGATCAAATACAGCTTTTGCGGGACATGGTGCTCAGAAGAGCCACAGCCCTACAAGAGGTGGCCAGGTGTGTTTAAAGCAACCCTGGAGGAGGTTTACTGCTGACTTCAGCTGCAACTTTCTTAGAACACTTTGGAAAATCCTTCCAGAAAAGTCCAAAGCAAAGACATGATGGATCTAAAATTCATGTTTCAGAGCCTCAGGAAGACATCTGAAACCAACAACAAGAACAGGCCTTGGGGTATATAAATGTCCAGATATATGTATGTCTGTTTAGGGTTGAGCAGGGGAACCTGGAGGGCATCTTCAATTTTTAAAGCACTGATCACAACAGTAATATTCATGTATCCAGTTGTTTCTGAGGGCTGCAGAGAACATTGCAAATATTAATAGAAACATCCTTTCTCCCCTCTCTTTCCTTTCTCAAGGAAGATCATTGTTACAGCCCATTTTTTAATGAGAGCACAGCTCTCCCACGATGATGCCCACAGTGAAATGGTGTGAATTTGCCACAAGTATGCCTGTGTACCCTCCTCCTGCACTAAGCAATGCCCGAGCAAGGAGCACAGAGCAAGCAAGAGTTGCAAGGCTGACCCCTACAATGCATCCTTGGCTATGGGCAACAGCAGGACACCAACGCCAGTCTAATCTCAAGGTGGCAGTTAAGTGTCTCACAGCCTGCTTTGGGTGAGTTTGTAGGGTTCTGCAGTGACAAAGCGGTCTCAGGAGCACAACAAAACTACCTCCCTCCTTGCACCAATATGTTCCTACTACGCAGAAGCAAATATAGCTTGGTGCAGATTCACAGGTAGATTTTAAATTAGATAGAAGGAAAAAATTTGTCATGGTGAGGAACCAGAAGAGGTTACCCAGAGAAGCTGTGGAAATCCCTTGCCAGGGCTTCCAGGTTGGCCAGGTTGGATGGAGCTCTGAGTAACCTAGGAGAAGGTGTTCCTGCCCATGGCAGGGGGGTTAGAACCAGATGATCTTTAAGGTCCTTTTCAACTCAAACCTTTCTATGACCCTGTGAGAGACTTACTTACATTGTACAGGTGGGAGAATTCAATTTCCAAGGGGGTGAGGAGAGACCGGGAAAATGGCTTCACAGTCACGGAGATGACTTTGGAGTTCAGAACAGTGCCGTTCCTGCGA
>NW_009737721.1:0-5309 GCF_000703405.1 Apaloderma vittatum | reverse complement strand
GGAAAGAGATGTTTTAAAGGGTACTGAAGGAGTTTTTGCAAAGCAGTGAATCCCACTGCATTTGTCACTGGTGGTAGAAGGTTTAGCATACATAGTGCAGATGGAGTTGTCCTCATTACTTTAAAATACCGTCAAAGTCACTTGTTGCTGATGGACCCCATCCTCTGCCCTTTGAGCTCCTCACACAGCCACTCTACATTTTTTTCTCCAGGAATCACACCATTTTATGAACCAGAAAGATCCCTAAAACCATTGGATTTGAAGGCTCTCTTTCAATCCTGAATCCTGAATTTCTGTCCCTGACATGAGGAAATGTAGATCGTTTCACATAGTTCAAAAAAGAAAAAAAAATCCATTTCCCCTCTCAAAGGAGGGAGTCTGACTTAATCTTCAGTGCAGTAAGTGTTAGGCAGGGTCGTGGTTACTTTTAACAACATATCTGTGGGGCAGCACATGATTCTGTCCAGTTCACTACTAGAGGCACTGGTATATATCCGCATTCTCTGGGGATCAAAAGCAAACAGAAAGAGCTCAAACCTTTTGTGGATGTCTAAATGTCTGCACCCAGACAAACACTTTAACAAATTTGGCAGCCCTAGGAGATTTGGCTGTCAGGAGAAGCAATAAGTGAGGAGATATCTCCCATAATTTTGTTCCTGCTCCCTGGAAAGCCAAATCCTTTGAAGATACTTTCCCTGGACCCTGAACATCTAAATCCACAGGGGTTACTGCTATTTCTTCATCAGGAAAAGACTTGGGTGTTTGAAGAAGCAAAAAGTCTCCATAAGAAGCAGCTGAAAATGCTGCCTTTCCAACTTCATCATGAAGGAATCAGTAGTAGAGTGGTAACTCAGCCTCAAGCTGCTTCCAGCCTTTCCAACATCCACGGAAATGGATGGAAATCTTCCCCTGTTCAAATATCCACCAAAACTACAGGGTTTGGCAAAATCTTTCACCTTTCTTTCTGGGTCCTATCTTCCTTTTACAAAAGAACTACACCTAAAAGATTGACCCTTGCTTAACAACAACTGGATTTAAAAAATACCCAAACCAAAAAACTTGGAATCATCTACAGATGTGTAAGTGGGTATTCAGAAAGCCACTATTCCACCAGTACCAGAGAGAAAAAACATCATTATCTAATTAGGATAAAGAAAAAGCCAAAACATATATTCCTTAGAATAAAGCACAAATATCAGCCTGCAAAAAAAAAAAGAGAATTAATGGGACTAAATATCAAGTCTAAGCTTTGAGATACAGGCAGCTGTAGATAAGCTAAACCTGGGAGCTGCTGAAAAGTAACCACCAATGCATTTCTTCATTAGCAGCTGTGTCTATGCGGGGCAGTTCTTGGTTCAGTGCTGCTGAATATTTGCATAAGCAACCTAGATGACTCAGAACCGTCCATCTGAAGGCTGTGGGTCAGGCAAGAATTGATGTAGTAAACAAAAGGAGAAGCAGCATTTGATTCTTGAAACATTGCAGGTCGTTAGCACACAGAAATTACTCATATGCAGACTGTGAGTTGCCCCATGGCCAAGTAGATGTAGCCCAACCAAAAGTTATCCCAGTGCATCCAAAGTAGCTGGAAGAAGCACATCTGAACTTGGCTTAATGTAAAGCTACAGGCTTGCTCTGAGGAGCTGTGACCCAAAATGCTCCCAGGGAGACTGACTTCAGGGCAAGGAGCTGCAACAGAAAGAAGTGACCCTATGTAGGAACAAGGAGATGAAGCAGACATCTCCATTCACCTCTCCTTGTCAGGGTGCCCCGGTATTGTTGGGCTCAGTTCCACTCTGAGATGGGGAAACAGTAGAGAGAGTTCAAAGGAGAGACAGAAAATTGATCCAGGTACTAGAAAAACCAGAAAAGAGTTTCTGTTGAAAAGCATGTTTAACAGTTCATCGTGTGTGTGTAGTATTTTTCAGTTGCCCACCCAAAGGCCCATTGCCTGGAAGTGAAACTTAGACAAATTCAGCCTTAAAATAAGAGACAACACTCCTAGCAGAGAAGATAATTAAGCATCTGAGCAGCTTGCCAGGGGAGGTGAAGGACCCAGTGCCATGGGGAATCTTCCAGAAAGAAGACGAGCCGTCTTTCCTAAAAGCACGTGGCAACCCAACTTCTGGGAGAAAAAAACCAAAACGCATCCAGATCCATCTTAGACATGAGGTCAGACATGCTTGGAAGGCTCCTGCATGGCTTCAAAGAGTGTGCAAACAGCTGCAAATGTTGATTGTCCAAAAATTTGATTGCCTGTGTCCTCTGCAGCAGCGCCCAGCTGGGACCAAGCATTGCTCACCTCCCTGCCTTGAAAAATCAGGTATTGTGTGTATCCCACCTCCATTGCCACAGCTGACAAGAACCTCAGCATCCAAGAGGCCGAAGCAAAGTGTGGCTCAGATAAGGACTTGCTGTTTGGGGGAGGTATATTGGGACAATTAGGAACAGCTCAGCTGATGCTGTTTACTGAGTTAAATCTGCTTTTCTTTCTTTGTTTTTTTCTTTTCCTTTTAGGAAAAATCACTCTGCATTGAATCAATGTGGTCAAAGCAAGGACGTGGGTCCCTATTATTGCTCATGTGTGCCCAGGAATATCCTTTGTGGTCAGAAATATTTTTACCCCATAGGCTGCTGTTGTACAGCTACATGGTTATTTAAAGATACTCTCATTTTTAATGCTGTGCCCATTTGCACAGTGGCGAAATAAGAGATACTTTCTTGCTGCTTTTTAAAATTTTTATTCTTTTTCTTTGACCATCCACAGATGATTCAAGACTCTGTATTTATTTTTTTTTAAGAGGGATTGTCCCTTAATTAAAGAACATCTTAAATCAGTTCTCCTGTGGGAACACTGTTCAGAGGCTGCTGCAGCTGCTGGTTATCAGAGCTTGTTCGCTGCTTGGCCAGAGAAAGCTGAAATGCCACTGGATCATTTGAGCCAATGATGTTTATTGCCCTTCTGATCTAATTCCCGGTGCTGTAATGGAAGATATTACAGAATACAGTTGACTGGCTTGCTAATTCCTCTCTGCACTCACTTGGAGCTCTCTTGCCATTGCCAGCGCTAAATCTGTAGGTATTTAAATGATTATCAGTGAGGAGAGATGCCCTGGTGTTTATGGTAAATGGGCTCACGTTAATCAGTGCAGAACAGATTTAGAAAGTGCCTTAGGATGCTTAATTTACTGCCTCAGTACCAGCCTCGGTAAAGAAAAAAAGAGCGAAGCAGTGAGAGAGAAAAGGATAGGAGAGAAGAAAAGGAAAGAGAGAGCTGAACACAAAAGCTTTGGTGCCTGAGGCATTTTGCAGCGCTGGGAACATGGTAGACATGTGCAGCCAGGCGTGCTGCAACTCTCCTCTCTCCTCCCTGAGCCTGTCTTCTGCCGTGTTGCTCTCAGAGGGCTCAGTGTGGCTGGCAGCTCCCTGGTAGCTTAGGAAGATTGGGGCAGCTGACCATCCTTCATCTGTCACACACACACACACACAAATCCCTCATGAGGAAGAGGGTAGCATGAGAATCCATTCCTGGAGGGCAGGCAGGGATGTGGCAGTGGTAGCAGGGCTGTGCCTCCCCTAATATCTGGGATGCACAGGAATGGAGAAAACCTTCCTGCCCCTGCAGCAAATGATGTCTGAGATGCACGAACCTGTCCCCAGCCCTAAACATGCAGCATCAGTTAATGAGGAGGGTCAAAATATTTGCACTGCAAGTCCAAGTCTATCTGTCTGCCCTTTGCTTTTTCCCTGGAAGACCAGGGCTCTGCAGCCAGAGGGACTAGCAGGAAAGGTTGGTCCTTTCCCAGCTGCTCCCCTTCCCCAGGGAGCCCCTCTTACCTTTGGAGGGAGAGAATGTTGCCCACGTTCCGGTACAGCACAGTCCCCACCACGAAGACGGAGGAGTCGTCTGTCTCTGCAGGACACCACAGGAAAGGGAAGAAGAGAAGAGCACTGAGACAATCGGAATGTCAGCTGTCCCCATGGGGCACCCAAGTGCAGGATTAGACCTTGCATCGAAGGGTTTCTGTCAGGGCGTGGCCAATGCCAACATCTGTGATGGGATGCAGTGCCTGTTGTCACCACGCTGGGTCTCACCAGTGCCAAGGAAAGGCTCAGTGCCTTTGAGGTGAGCCAGCACACCAGCCATTTGTCCTCACCCAAGGCTCACTCATCCCATATGACTATCCTGGTGCTTCCCCATTGAGAAATCCCTCTAATTCCTTCGACAGCACCACAGCAGATGAATCTCCAGGGCAGAAAAGTCTCTTGCAGCCACCCAGAGGCATTTGAACCCGTCTGTAGCTATCAAGCCATCAGAGACAAGAGCTGTGTTTGGGCCGACAAGGGCAGCTGATAAGGGGAGATGTCCCACTGAGCCTGGTGTGACCCCACAACTCGTGCATTGCCTCGGGAGGCTGCAGGGGCCAGAGTCCCAGATGAGCCTCTGAATCATATGTGTGACCTCTGGGCATATCATTTGACTTCCTCCTCCTCCTTTGCTTCATGGTACCCAGCTGCAAAAAAGCAAGAACTCTCCCAGAAAAAAAAAAACAAAACCAACAAAAAACACAACGACACAAATGGCAGAGGCAGCCCTGTGGCTGATTTTTTAGGGGAAAGAAAAAGCAAGTAGCTGGGTGAAAACCAATGCTGATGAAGCATGGGGAACTGCCCTGAGGTGGGACTTCTCTGATGTCTGAGGTTGAACTTACAGTACTTCCACTTCACCAGCGCAGGGCAGACACAACCCTGCATGTCTATCTTCCTCTTCGTCAAATTGGGCTCGAGCAGGACAGTTGGTGCAAACACAGCTAGGAGAGACTGACAGGCAGGCTTGCAGAGGAGTTGCATAAGCCTGGCTTCTTTAGGAAAGCTGGCACAGCCTTCTGGCTTTTCTTGTGAATCCTTGTGCAAACAGGGATCCTGCTGCCTTCAAAGAAGGTTTTCTCCCATTGTGCTTAGAGGACACGGTAAAGCATTTACAGAAGCAATGTGTGCTCCTAAGAGACTGCAAGCAAGCAAAACTCTAGGCCCCACAGGCTGGCTTATCACAGCACACTCCCAAGAAGGCAAAAGTCCTGGTTGTGATAGACATAGAAGGTTCTGTCTTTCAGTCTGGGACAGATTTTTAATAATGCAGCTGCCCATCAGTCCTGGTATACAAAAAATGAAATCCTCTGTTGTACTACCCAGCTGGAACAGCACTGAATTTAGGTCATACAACGTCTCCCCAGCAAGTTCACTCACCAGTAGCACTGGCACAGGCTTGGAGCCCAAGAGTCAGCAAGTTTGCTGATGACACAAAACTG
>NW_009737720.1:0-22735 GCF_000703405.1 Apaloderma vittatum | reverse complement strand
CTTTCAACCTCTAACATTCTGTGATTCTGTATTAAATAAAACTTAACTGCCAAACAACAGACAACCCAGTCCTCTCAAGTTACAGTAATCATCAGTCCACAACAGCTTTTTTGTGAGCTGGCACATCTGCTTCAGCTACGCTTATGAGAACAACCATCTGCATTTACATTAAAAAAGCAGCAAAGATGGAAAATGTGCTACTTCATGGGAAACAGCTTTAAGGTGGACTTGCCTCAACCTTGTCCTTGAGGGTGCACACCTCAAAAAAATAAAAATCCTTTTAAACTGGGCAAAAAAAAAGTATCATGAATACAAATTACACCCTTAAAATTAATTTTTTAAAATTTTGACTTTAGCAAGGCTTTCAGCAAGTCTTTTTTAGTATCTTTTTAGTCAACATGGAAAAATATGACTTGGACAGGTGGATACTAAGGTGAGTAGAAAATTTATATGAAACCCGCAGGGTTAAGGGAAGTGACTCCCCCTTTTTAGCACTTGTGAGAGTGACAGTATCTGGAGTGCTTCTTTGGGCTCTCCAGCCCACCACACTGACTTACTGGAATGAGTTCAGTGGTGGCAAGAGAACTACAGGGCTGCAGAGAAGGTCAAGGAGGGATCTAACTGCTGTCTTCAACTACGTAAAGGAAAGGGAACATAAAAGATTAAGCTGAGGTGCACAATAAAAAGACAAAGATAATGCACGAGAGTCATAAATTTTGAACAGATATGAGGAAAAAAATTGTGTGGTGGAAAAACACTGGGATGGACTGCTGAATCACTACTCTTGGAGATACTCAAAACATGACCGGACAAGGCCCCAAACAACTGGCCTTGCCTTGCACTGTGATCTAGACCAGATGACCTTTAGAAGCCATTTCCAAGTTAAATTATTTCATCGTGATTCTATGATTTGGTCCATTTTGGAAGCAGTGCCAAAATGCACTTGCCTGAGCTGCTAGAGAGATTAGTTTAATTCTTGTACAAGTGAATTGTTGGATCCACACCACCTGATTAGTTACAGAGTCCTCTAGCATCCTCTGGAACGTCTGTTCAGTTTGAAAACCATGCGTAAGAAGTGTAGACACAAACAACAGTCATAATTCTTTCCCATTTTCCCTTTAAAGAAATCTTAGCTCTTAGATATTGTCAGTCCTTGTGCTCTTACCCCTCCACTGTGCATTTATGAACAAGCCATACAGTAGGTGACTCTTCCATGGAAATACAACAGCATTGTAGAATTTAAAATACATACACTCATAGTAATAAAAAGGAAAATTCTTTCTGAGCATTACTGTAACTACTTATGTGTTTGTTCCCCAAAAAAAGAATTCTGCAATTTCCTTTTATCCTGCTTAAACGTTGCAGTCTGAGAATAATTTTTATCCTTCAAGCTGAGAAAAATCAAACAGCTAAAAAATCCAACATGCAGTTTGGCTTCATTTCCATACTGCTATGAAACTGCAATACCTCTTACTATCGTGCATGTACATCTGTTTGTTTGAACTCAGAATAGGTTATCACACCTGATCCTTTGGTGGTGTCTGAGTAACAATAATTTAGTAAAGTCTTATTCACTGGTCTGGAAAAAGTAATCCTACAGCTAGAACAGGAGTCATGTCCTCTTTGCAATAATAAGAAACAACCAAATGTTTCAGACTCACAAACCTAATGTGAGTAAATAATGTAAAAGGAATTGTACGGTTTTTACTAATCAAATATCTGAAATATAAAAATTTTGACTGTATTTTCTTACTCCTCATTTTTGGGGTGATCCCAAATATTGTGAAATAACTGAAACTCATACACTGCAAAACCACTTAAAATTGTTGCAGAGTAAGATAAAAACAACATGAAAAGATCATTAAAGCGAGCAAGAGCTTGCATGTGTTGTGCTCAGCCTGGAGCTGTGCCTTAACAGCCTGAGCAGCCAACTGTTAAAGAGCAGCAGCTGGGTTCCACCTGCCTTTCTGTCCCTGAAGTTCCCTGAAAGAGCTGAAATAAACTTTGCCAATCCACCCCTCTCTCAAAATTGGTTGATACGATGATCATGTTCTAGTACGTCAGCAGATGGGTCATTTAGACAGCTCAGCTACATACTGCTAGTCTCAAGAAACCCAGCTACTTCATGTTTTTCATTACGCAGAATCTACCTTTCAAGTCAAGATATCTACCAAAGATGAAAGAAAAAAACCCACCACACTCGAAGGAAAATTTCTCACTAGTGTGAATTCCCAAATAATTTTCAGGTTGTCTCCCCAGGGAAAACTGCTACGTGTGTACCGTTCCCTAATGTTCTAAACTGGCAATGCCCCAGAACACAGCACTCAGACGAGTGTTTTTTGGAGTAATAACTTACATTACCAGGACTTAATTCTGCTCACAGTTTATATTTACAACTCAACATAAATGGATGTTGCATGCACACAGCCAAGGGCAAGATCTGGTACGAAATATTTCAAAAGCATGAAAACATATTGGACTAAAAAAGCCCCCGCATTTTACAAGTGAAGTAATGGAATAAAACCAGCTGTAGTCATAACCACATAAAAACATTCTGCATTAATGTCCCTAATTTCAGGAAGAATATTAAAAATACCAGCAGAACAGAAAAGCCTACAGGGCATCCGGGAGTGAACGACCCACATAATGTAATCAAATCCAGTACTAAATAAGCCACTGGAAAGGAACAAACACAAGGAGGTTATTAATTAAAAGGTGTAACACTCTCAACATGCAAACTGGCAGCCACAAATTAAGCTCAGAAGAATTACCTTCTTGGTTTTCAAACTGTTCTGACAACAGATGGTAGCAGCAGCCTACACTGCAAACTGCTTTGATTTCAGGCTTGGCAGTAAAAATCCGTAGCGTATTTGCAGCAAGATCGCCACATGTATGTAGACCAACCATCATACAGTCCTAAGAAGAAAAAGGAAAAAAGAAGAACAATAAAGTATCTTCCTCTGCAACTGAAAGAGCATGAACAACAGACAGCAAACTTCCAAAACCCAAATATGCTGCAAATGGTTATCGAGCGATTAGGTTCAAATATACAACTCGATGAGGACTCCTGCTGTTCTGTTCTAGAATTTCTCAGTGCATAATCAAAACTCTTTAGTGCTAAGAAAACATGGGCATTTTCTTACAGATTACAAAGGAAGAACTTCAGCTTCAGATGATCTGTTCTCCTGTCCATTCTACTTCCTGCTTTACTTTTTCCTCCATTCAAATTATCCCTCTTCTTACCATTCATAACAAGATATGTCCCTTCTGGCAATATTAGCTGGAACCTACATGGTAAACATGGTGTTGCTTTGAATTTCAGCCTTATTTATTAACAAGGTTATCAACAAATTAGCCTAGAGACATCCAACTAGCATACCTTTCCATAACCATTCTGACTTTATAAACATATCTATTTTTGCTGCTCTATATCTGATTTTCTCATGCATTTGTATTATACGGTTGCAAGAAAAAGTACGTGAATCTTTTGGAATTTCGTGGTTTTCTGCTTTAATTTGCTATAAAGTGTGATCTACCTGTCATCTAAGTCAAGAGTATTGACAAATACAATGTGCCTAAAATAATAACACAAAACCAAGCTTCTGAACAATACGAGGGCAGCCTGTCAGTGTCAGGTACGCTTTTAGAACATCACTGACTTCAATGAGGTTGCCTGGGCATAACGGAAAGTACTTTCTGGGTCACTGGTTTAAGTGTAGCAAAATGTGACATCTCAATGTTATTCCTGGGCTATATACAAACATGCATTAGACCCATATTTCAGCAGCTAATTAATTTCAGAACTTTTGGTATAAACAGGTAAATACTAATATAATCCACACTTATCTGTCCCCAGCTTAAGAAAATTTGAAAAAAAAAAAAAGTAATCAATTTATGGCTACAATAAAATATCGTAAATATTTGTAAAAGTATTTCTAAAAAGGTATTTTCTTTATAAAACTCTCAAAATACTTTGAAAACACGTAAATGATTGCACTTTCTAAAGTTTGTTAATTACACACATTCATCACGCATAACGTGCAGTTTAGTTACTATTTTTCAACACAGTGAAGCTTTCTGACAGTACTCTATTTACTTTTTTATAAAGAAAGGCAGTGATCTATGATTCATTTTACCTTTTACATCATACAAATTACATGCTAAGAGGATACAAAACTCAACTGTGCAAATGTAAATGTCTGTGTTTCATCCCCAAACTCCACTGCTCAGGGTGTCTTTTGCAGACAGACATGAGCTTGCTCCACATGTTCTCAGATGCTCAGTAGGAGTTATTAGCTCAGGTTACAGGGCCATCAGCACAAACCTATGGTCTTGAATCAGAGATGAATTACACCCCTGAATATAATAGCTCAGTTACTGCTGAACACAGACGAGTTTTTATCCTTCCACAAAAGACTGAATCAACATACATAGGATCTAAACAGCCATAGCTTCTAGACTCATGTCACTGCCTTTGGAGAGCCGAGCTTGGGCTTGTTTGTGTAGACACAGTCCCCAAAATCCAGTTAATTACTAGATGAACTTAAAGTAACGCTAAGAATTCAATATACAAAAAAAAAATTTGCAAAAAGGGCTCTTTATGAACTCTTTTGAGTACCACACACAATAAATTATCCTAAGCCCTCAAAGTTTAACTGAAATTACAAAAATACAAAGCCTAAGAAATATGACATTTTGGGAAAATTGAAATTCAGGTGCTGACTATATGCCTGGCAAATATAACTCTTTCCATAATAATTAGATGTTATCCCTAACCACAGTTACAAAATACCTAAATATGCTGATAAGTATGCTGTTACCTTGGAGAACTGATTACTATTTACCCCATAATGTGTAGAGGCTGTTTTACATATTCAGAATAATCCAAACACATCTATTAAAATAGAAGAACAATCTGTATCTGCTAGACATACTTCTGCTAACTGGCTGAAAAAGATTATTGGACCAGAATATTCATTTACGCCACTGAGAGCACTCTATGTACAGTCAGCAAATATTACGTACATGTAAAAATGTCAATTTAAAGACGATGGACAATCTATTTCAAATATTAGTAAAATAACCTCCAGATCCGTTATGATGTCACTGAGTTCTGTTGCTGCAGTGATGCAAGAGGTCAATGGAAAATACAGGTTTGATTCACTCGACTTGCTTGCTTTAGCCTTGAGAGATGCCATTTTTCTTTGTGCCTTTTCCTCTTCACAGAGTTCCCCACAGTCACACTGAGATGAAGAGAAAACTTCTACAGCGTCAGCAGGCAGAATATTTAGAGTAGCAAGAACATCTTCAGAAAGTTTGCTTTCATCAGATTGTGTTTGAGTGACCAAATCAACTTCAAGTTGTTTGCTGGTTTCAGATGTAGCTACTTCTGTGAAACCACAAGAAGGAACTAAATCTTGGATAGTCCCTTCATCCTGACTTTGAAGACTGCTGCTACGATTCAAGGGCTTTTCACTGATTGCTTTACATTTGATTTCACTTTCCACCGGCCTGTCATTTGCCTTTTCCAACCTCTGGCATTTGAGGCTTACTCCTCCTCGACTCTGATACGCTCTCCAGTGTTTCTTCAATTTTCTGTTCCTTTCATGAGCACCGTCAGTGTTGGTGTTTGAGGAGTCAATTCCATAAACTTTTAGATCATATTGCATGGATAAAAATGAACTCAAGTAGCCTTTTCCAGAACCTATATCAATCACCTAGATAATGAGGGGAAAAAAAGAAAATAAATTTTGCTATATTAATGAGCATCAAGACACAGTTCAATCAAATGCAAAATAATTCCATAAAAATTTAAGCATGGATTAAGGCAATAGCTACCTTATCAATATCATCCCCCTCCTAATACACTTAGTTCCTTTGCTTTGTTACTTAACTGATATGCTCTAGAAAACAGACACTGCAATGCTTGTGCGATGCACACATCCTGACTCTTCTGGGAAAGACTGTCAGTATATTTTTTTGACACAGAATTTCCTTCTGCTAAAGCAAATAACCATAAACCACCAACACCACTACCTGCCCTCACTAAACTGGGTCAGGACACAAATTTAGCAAAGAAAAAGTATTTTGCTATAGGCACCTAATTCCCATACTGAGGAGTCTACTACCACTAGGTGTACAGAAATAAGCATCTTCAGATTCGGTGCTTAACTTGTGTCATAGATCATAGCATATCCTACTTCAGTGACTGCTACCACACAGAGAGGAAAACACTATACAGACTAGTAGGAGCAGAAACTAGGGTAACCTGCGACCTTTCAGTACATAATCATAACTTTATATCGTGTGTTATAATTTGTAACAAATACATAACAAAATTTTTTACAAGAATAGGCTAAGTGACATTTCTCTAAGGAAAGAAAATGGTAATGTCAGCTTCTGCTCAGGTGTCTACAAAAATTATACTGACTAGAGTTGATGACTTCTTTTTAGATGTTCCTGTAAGTGTTTTATTCACGAACATCTGCATCCTGTTCCTGGTCTGTCAAACATTCATAAGAAAGCTCACACTGATATTTTAAGTCCAAACAGCAGCATACACTACATGGATCCATCTTAAACTCAGCTGTATAGTTTTTTACCAGGTAAGAATATTCAGTACAGCAATACTCTTAATAAGGAGAAATTCACTACAAGAAAGCCAAAGATTTGTACAGACATGGAATTAGAAAGAAAAAATTGAACCAATGTCACTAAAGACTACGTAAAACACTGGAGAATACACACTCTTAGGTAAAAACTTACTACCCAGGCTGCACATGACTTTCTCATCTGCACTCATCATGTGACATAGCTGCATATTTGCCATCTAAGTAGGCTACAATCCTCAAATTTCTTGAATGAAATCAGTACAGGAATGGATTTAGTGAAATATAATTCATATAATGTAAACATACTTTTTAAAATGGTATTTATATTGTCTCGGTTTTTACCCATTACTTTATGTAACAGATATTGTGATTATGCAGAATATGCACACCCTCACGTCTACAAGTTTTTTTAATTATTTCTTTGAAGGGCAGCATTTGGACCTGAGTTAGCTGACCAATTATTCCTAACTCTTCCATGTGCCCTCTACTGGCTGTAAAGACAAATTGCTGTTTGGGTACGTTTGTATCAGTCGTTTCCACATGAAAACAAAACTAATACATGGTTAAATTAGCACTGGCAGAATAGTTTTAAAATGAAAGGAAAACCTGACTAAAAACAAGCAGTCAGTGATCTTGTGCTAAACAAGTCGATGGCATTAAATTGCTTTACCTTCCCTTGATTACACAAGGAAATGTAATCAGCAATCCATAGCATATCTGCCAAGTATGAACTGTTAAAATGAAATTTCCATGATACGACAAACTGCAAAGGTCTTGTCCATAGTGAGTTGGATACTATGTTTAAACACAGTTTATGGCACAGCACAATCAAGAACTTGGGTTTCCAGAAGCACTCCAACATCTCTGAGCACCAAATCGCAAATTTAATAGATGCTGAATGAGGAATTATATCATGCTTACATTGCACATTACAACTATTGCTGCACATGCTGCAATTTCCAAGGAAAACTCTGACAAATACATTAAAGAAAACAAAGGTGCATTTAAGCAAAAAGAATCATCACTGGCTTCTTTTCAGAGTTTAATCATGAACTTCTTTATAAGATGAAGTCTCACTTGCAGGATAGGTAAAATGCTTAAAAGGGCTAGTAAACATCAAAAAAAACCCCCCTTTAGTTAGTTTGTTTTAATTCAAATCATTAACTAGAAGTGATTACAGCTGCAATAAAATTTTTGCTTTTATTCTCATTTTACTATTTATTACACTACATTATAAAATACCGCAAGAAAGTAATATCCTCTACCACCCATTATATATCATGGGTACGGGGGTGAAACGCGGGGCATTTTTCAAGCTGTAAGTGATCTGCAATATCTGAAGGAAACACCCTGAGGACACGTGCTGTTGTAAAACATGTGCTGTGTTTTCATAGCTCTAGATTTTTTAATTAAATACCGCAAATATTTTGTTTTGCAAGGATAGAAAAAATCAATAAGGAAAAAACTCTCCTAAAACTTTACAATTCCTATTTTCTTTTAAGTTGAAAGGAAACCAAGACCAAAGGAGTTCCTTTTAATAACTGGGAAGAAGCTTTTCTTTTTTTTTTTTTTAATGTAACTGGAAAGCTCTTTTCATATATTAGGGATTTGTAACTTTGCACAAATAAATTTTTTTAGAGTACATGACTAAAACAGAAAAAAGTTCATACAGAGCAGCCAGCATTTCATATTCAGTGATATACTACAAAAATATTTTTCATTAAATGTTACAATTTTTTCAAAAAATAAAAAAAAAGTCATCCCTTGTATAAAGACATTGCAAGCCATCTGATAAAAGTGCATAATCACTGGATGAAATAGCAGTGTATTGACAGACACTTAAAAATGTGTGGTTTGAGATTTTATTAGTAACCAGCTACATCGGGACTTAGGTTAGATCATTAAGGTGGCTCTACTTTTTTACTCTCTGAACATGCATTTTCCTTTCCTTTCATTACTGAATCTCACAGGAACTATTTAAAATCTAAATGAAAATGCTATATGAAACACCATTGTCCAGCAAATACAGAGAACATTTAGTAATGCCGTATGAGCAAACTACACTCTCCTACGGCTTTCTCAGTAACTGAAAGTCTTCAACGCTACTAATACATGCCTCAGGCAAAAGGTAAGCAAAGCAAAAATCACACTAATGACAGAAGAAATTACTTTCACAAATCTGCTGCTACTGTACTGCTGTTCTTTACAGAGCACACCCACTCCGGGGCTGTTGAGGGCATCCACACTTGTCACCACGTCTGCCTCTTGAAAGAGCAACTGCAGAGATCACCTTCCTTCGCTCAAAGCCATCACAGCTGCTCACAAACTGACCGTGTCTCATCTAGCAAAAGCTGACTTTAATTGCAGCTCTCCGTTTATTTGGGATTCCCAGTTGTAAGGAGCTTGACTACAACTTTGTCTCTGCCAGTTGTTCCTCACAAAAGAGATGGTCAGGACTCAGCATTTTAATCTCTATTTCGAAGGATGACACAGGTCTGACCCAAACCAATCAAGAGTACTGCACCCTTCAGGTTACCTAAATTAAACTCAGTCTGAGCCAAGTAACTTCCTTGTCAAAGTTCAGCTTCAGCAACTCAGAGCCGAACCCCAGTTTTGGGGCCTGCCCTTCAGTCTACGGTGGCAGCAGCAGCAGCAACTCGGGACACTCGAGCACTAAACTGAATGGAGCACACAGCTGCTTCTCTACCCACAGCCACACTATCAATTTTTAGCATACCTGGTGCAGGTATGAAGCAGGGCAGCTAGCACTGTCCAATTACAAAGATCAGGCACAATACAAGATACACCAGAGATATATCAGAGACCATAATAATACAAACCTGGTCTGCCCAACTGCGGCCATCTCTCCCCCCTCGCCCACACCAAATACATTGATTTTAAACTATACTAAGACATATTTAGTTAGGGAAGAAAAAAAAAAGGCTCAGAGGGAATATGTTCAGCATAAAATCTGGGCATGCATCCTATTAATCTTTGATTTTAAACAAATATAATGTGTTCTCCACAAATCTTTCTGTGAGTTCATATTAGGCTGAAGGAAATTATTCTCCATTTACACTTACAGCCCCTCTTACAGAGCAAGTGCAACTTAGATACAGAACAGAATCAAATGCAGCATCAAGAGCCTCTAGTTATATTCAGTTTGAAGTGAGGATGCTGTATTAGCCAGTTACTAGCATTACAGAGATTAAAATGACTAAATCAATTCAGTTCATCCATACGCTTAAAAAATTAGTCTTACCGAAACAAAGGATTAAAACATGGAATCTAACAGAAAGTTTAACTTTGAAAGTTTACAAAAAATTATGTGTATGTAAATTGAGAAAATGGTATTTATGTTACTTTTATGTAATAGAATGTGAAATACACAGTACTCCAAAAAAGTCAAGTATTCTTGTGATGCTTGTACCTTGCCAACAGATCCGTAAGTAAGCATCTACAAGGTTTTAATGCAACAGTGATCTATCGTACTGTGCAATTATATTTTAAAAAAACTTAGTAACTTACAATCCTATTTGAGAACAGAATCCTGTAATTCTTCACCATCCAAGGATGAACTTGCCATCTGATGTATGAAACAGCCAATTCAGAGTAATTGCTGGGTGATAACGGGGTTGGGTGTCCAGAACTCCTGTGCTCTACGAAATGCACTTCATGCACACTCTGATACGCTAATCTCTGCTTAATCTGATCTCTCTTCAAACTAAAAAGGTTAGATCTGAATTCCTAATTGACAGATCTCCATCCATGTTAAAAAAAGAGGGTGAACAGCACTAAACAATAGGAAACAATTTAAATCTTTTCTGTCAGCATAAGATGGGCTTCAAAATTTCTCACATTATCTGCTTTGGTCTCTATATGGAACTCTTGTGTGCCTGACAGGAGAATCAAGCTTTGCTTTTCCTACCGATGCTTGGTAAATTGTCAGCAACATAATACTGACAGATAAGGCAGTATCTGTGCATAGCACAAAGCACTACAATTCTTAGCTGTTAAACATACAGAGACTGATTTATAATTTCTTAAAATTTTTCATGAGTTATAAAACAACTGACTCACTAAAAAGGTAGCTCCCTTTGGAACGATGCATTTGTAAACAAAGCCGTCCTTAAGCTTGGCCCTAAAGGCTGTTTTTACAGGAAAATTAAGAACAGCAATGACAGAATATTAAAATGATGTATTTGAACAAAATCAGGAGAATAATTTGGAAGGTACATAAGTAACATACAGTAAGAAATGCTTTCTTACCTGTTTTATACCACAGTATTTTGCTATGTTGTCTACCAGCTCGGACATCACCTGCACTTCATGTGATTTCTTACTATTCATAAACTCATCGGTTTTGATACCTGTATCAGATTGAGAAAATAAATACACAGTAATGCAGCCCATAGCAATAAAGAGTTGTAACCAATTAGAAAAAATACTAACCTAAAAATATGCTATTTTTATATTGTAAGGATAGCAATTTTTAATTAAAAGCTCACTGAATCATTAGAAAACTAAACTTCCGAATTATGGATGAATTAGTAAAATTCAACACACTGTACAACTTAGTACTGTTAGTGTAGTGTAGTTTTTTAAAGAGGTAGCATATCTAATACCTGACCAGATACTAGACAATAGCTACTACTATAAAACTGGAGTATTTCTTCTTGTTCATTAAAAATATTTATTTTTGAGACATTTATCACATTTACCTTTAACATATTTGAAACATAATGGCAGGGACAATCAAGAATCATACAGCACAGTTTGCTAATTCTATAGGTTTGCTCAAAGTATCAAGTGGGAGACACTTCAAATAAAAGCTATGAGCAATGTTGGGGAAATTCAAAGGAAGATGCTCTTTTATCTTCTTTTTTTTACAGAATTACCGAATCGTTGAGGCTGGCAAAGACCTCCGAGATCATCAAGTCTAGCCTATGACCCAACACCATCACATCGGCCAGACCAGGGCACTAAGTGCCACATCCAGCCTCTCCTTAAACACCTCCAGGGACGGTGACTCCACCACTTCCCTGGGCAGTGCATCCCAGTGCCTGAGCACCCTCTCTGTGAGGAAGGGCTGCCTGAGATCCAACCTAAACCTCCCCTGAAGCAGTTTCAGGCCGTGCCCTCTCGTCCTGTCACTGGTTGCTCAGGAGAAGAGCCTGACCCTCACCTGACTGCACCCTCCCTTCAGGCAGTTGCAGAGAGTGATGAGGTCCCCCTGAGTCTCCTCTTCTCCAGGCTAAACACCCCCAGCTCCCTCAGCCTCTCCTCACAGGACTTTCCCTCCAGTCCCTTCCCCAGCCTTATCACTCTACTCTGGACCCGCTCCAGCACCTCAAGATCTTTCTTGAAGTGAGAGGCCCAGACCTGCACTCCTGTGTTTGAATTGTTACATCTTTATGGTACAAAATCAGTCACCTGGGTGTTGCTCAAGAATGTGTTAATGAGGCGGAATGAACCTCTACCACAGGTTTATTGCTTGTGGAGAATACCAACCACTCACTTGCTAATCTCTACAATCCCAACCAAAGGAGTTGCTCAGAAGTTGCTCCCTCGGGAGAAACCCACACTCTTCTCCTCTCCCAGCAACACCTGAAGACGCTTGGCTCTAGTTAAATTGATGGAAAACTTTTGCAAATTTGAGTGATGCTAGACGACCTTGTACCATTGCTGATGAGCATGCTCTTAGAAAGCAAGATTTTTCCACATGACTAGGCAGATTAATATACTTTCCCATTTTCTGCTTTTTGCACACCACGTGTTTGTCTGTCCAGAAACTGATCATTAGGCAAAAGCTGCGCTCATTGCTTGATCAGATCATGCTGGGAACAGAGCCAAGTGTTACTTCTTTAAAAGAGAGTGGGGAATTGAACTGAGCTCATGAGAAACCTAGTTTTTTCTCTATTTTTCCCCAAACCCATGGGATCTCTCTCTTTCTTAAACATGTTTTTTTTTATAATAAACTGTTATGACAATACTTAAAATCTAATGTACAAACTGACAAAAATAGGCTAAACCACTTTTAAACAAACAGCAGAACCAAGTGTTTGACACTTCACTAAAAATTCTGCTTTAAAACTGTGAAGATCTACATAGTCGCTAAAACTTCTTAATTTGTAAGCATTTCAAATGCAAGAAAAAAAAATAAAAAAAAAGAAGAAAAAAGGTCTTTTTGTTTATATTTGAACGTTTTTGTGTCTGCATAGGCTCAACAGAGGAAGGAGCAGAATGGGAACAGGAAGAAACAGACATTTAACTTCTTGACAGAAATAAAAGTTGTTTGACTTTTCTCCAAAGCAGCACTGTCACTTTGAACTATCACCACACACTGCACCTTTTATTCTTTGCTATAGTATGAACTCAAAAGACTGATATGGGTACTGCTGCGTGAAGCACCATTTCAGAAAATACTTAAGCCAAATTAAGTATTTCAAACATGGAAGAAATCCAGAAATCCAGAAAAGAGACTCAACTTACAAAAGCTGAGGTTTTGTAGAAAAATCGTAGTTTGCTTATACTTACAGATATAAAGTATTTATAACCTTAGCTACTAAGTTTCTTAACCATTTTTAGACTTTTCTTACTTTTAACAGAATGAACATACTGATTATATTTCAGCTCAGGGAAAACGATACTCTAAGCAGAAATTCATGGATTTTTTAATAAATGTTATTCTTGTTGCATTCTCAGTAAAATTCTTACAGGTGTTTTTTACATAATTTTGAAAAACAAGCAAACATATTACCATCTAATAGAAAAACTCTATTGAAGCGCTACCAAGGGAATGGCAACTTTGAAAAAAATAATGTCTACTTGTTTTAAACAAACTGTGTAAATTCATTCTGCCACCACAAAATTACTTTCTTGAAGAAAATAATTGCACATGCAGATTTCCTTAATATGTATACAACTTATGCAAGTAGATTAAGTAGTAAATTCAAACAATATGAGAAATTTAGAGATCCATCTCCTTTTGTGAGACAGCAGGACCCTGGGTATAATAGAGTATCAGAAAGTCTAATGTCAGTAGTTTTAGCTGGTACTGAAATGTTGCTTATTTCCATTGCGAACCCCTAGCACAGGTAGCTGTTTTCCATTTGAAAAACTGCTGCAACTCTACAATGTCATTCCCAGCTACATGTTTAGTTGTGAAGCTGAACAAACTGACGAGAGACTGTCTTTTACACACGGTTAATGAAGGTCTTCCTAATATCTCCCACGGCAGGGTGCAGGGGTTTTACACCCCAGCTACCTGTGGAAATTAAGATGCACCTGACAAAAAAAAATAAATTCACTGGCCACATGAGGCAACACCATCTATACAGAAATTACACTATTATTACTTAATTCCATAAACCTGGGTGAGGGACTGAGATAACCGTATACTAAAAAGACACTGAGACAGAGTGATATTCCAGTACACAGAATTTTAAAAAGGTTTTGTTAACAGTCACTGCATGATTACTACCTTGGTCATAAACAAACTGCAAAAGCAGACAGTTCTCTTAATCCAATACTTCAGCAACCTTCACTTCTTCTATCAGGTATGAACCCTGTAACAACAGAAATTGTCCCTGCTGGCTTTCTCCCCTTGGGCCAGGTTCCTCTGGACCCTCTGCGTTCAGTGCAGGCAACTTGATAGTGCAGCAAAGACCACAGTGGCTTTCCTTATGAAGCAACAAAGTCCTTTAGACTCAGAACTACATTCTGGGTAGCTGTGTCCATAACACACTTAAAATGTTTGTGCTTACTAATTACTCCAAGGAAGGATAGCAATCTGTCTACATTAAGATGGTGAAGAAGTTAACAGAAGTAAGCAAATCATGGGAACAGGTCATGGGAACAGGCTCATAAGCATGTTTGTCTTCGAATAAGAAAATGTTATCAAAACCATCTGAAACATAACTGGAGGCATCCTGATGCACACATTATTTTCAGAATATAAGCATGGCCATCATGAAGTTGTCAGTTTTGTCAGACTTAAGCTTCTCTCGACTTGCAAGGTTTAGCATGTCAGGAAATTAATATATTTTCCAAAAATACAAAATTAAGACCAAAATACCTAAAATAGCTTAAAAGATCGCAACTTTCATTTGGCAACTTGCACGTCATGAATCCATAATTTGGTAATTTGCTTCTATCAGATGATTACCAAGAAGTTAAATTAAGTTAATTTAACTGATACTTACTGCCAATTCAACACAAAGGTTTTAATTAGAAGATCGCTGTACACATTTGGAACACATTTTATTTTTCTATGAAATAAAATTTAGAATTAACTGCATCACAAACCCAGGCCCCAGTTACCCAACTGAGCAGCACTCCTGCAAAACACAGAACAAAATACTCAGCATTTCTTAGGATAAGACGTGTCAGAGTTTTAATGTATTACAGAGATAAAACACACTGTAACACAAAGAGCTGCTCAGAACGCCTCTGAAAAACTAATGAGAAATCTGACAGTGACAAATCTATAAAGACTGAGGGCTCTGTGAAGAGCACATTTTCACTGAAAATTACATCCATCAAAGTAAGTGTAAATGCCAGTTTATCATCTGATAAAAAAAAATAAAAAAGGGTAAGATTTTCAGTGTCCAACTTGATGTCAACTTGAGACTGTTTTAATTCAGTTTCTTTAACTACAGAAAATAAAATTACTCTACTCATACAACATACAATTGGTATTGATCCAAAACATGCAATCTGATTTTTTTTGAGATATCAAACACTTATTGGGCCATATTCGGCTAAATGCCAAAGCACATATTTAATATTAAACAAAAACTGTAGCAAGAAAACCCACTTGCCAGATTTTACGGTGAAACATTTTTAACAAAAGCAAGAGTAGTGACCATAATTCCAACCATTCAGGGCAAAGAAAAACAAAGGAAGTTAACAAGATAGTTCAGATAATGATGTGTCTATCTCATCCCCTTCAAAACTGAATCTCAGTAAAGGTCTATATGTACAGAATGGTGTGACCCCTCTACTCAAATGTTAGCATTTTCTAAACAAAGACAGTGAAGGAATTGTGTAGGAAGAAATGAAAATCAAAATGAGAATTGTGGAGGAAAAAAACCACAACACACCAAACCATCCACCAAAACTCTGCAGGTCCTATAGTGAACAAGTTAAAACCGAAACACAAATGGAAATATACCTGCTGTTCCTTGATTGTCTCCTCTTAGTGCTTCAAGCACGTCTTCTAATGGGGTGCACACTCCAAGGGTGGACAAAGAATAATACTTAGCAGCCAGGGCAAACAAATGTACATTGATAAGCTGCTTAGAGTTTTCACAAAACACATCTGAAAATGTGTCATCATCTGTATAAAAAAGAAAAATATTTCTGTAAACCGTGCTTAACATCTCTGTAATAGTGCTGACAGAGAACTACAAGCAATAAATACTTAGCATCAGACAGAAGCAATCATTTATTTTGCTTCCCTGAGAGGGAAAATTCATTATTTTTCTTCAGCTGTATTCTCCCTTCAGAACCGAGGTCAAATTTTGCTCTTAGCTGAACTAGTGTAAATGAGGGAATTCTATTGTTTTAGCAGAGCTACTTCAGTATAACCGACAAGAGAATTCAGTCAATGTTATCACTTCTCTTTTGTTTACAAACTTGCTCATTACACATTTCCTAGTCACCCCCATCTGTCAATACACACTAATAGATTTTTTAAGAAATGCAGCTGTTCAATATATGAAATGTTTTGATTTACAATCACTATATTCATATATTTTCCAAGCTGCTTTGTAACTGGTAAATCTGCTGAGAGAGTTACATTAATTTTTATTACCCATCAGGTGTGAGCCAAAGTTAGTTTCCAATGTGTATTTTGTTTGACTCAGGATTAAATGCCTTGGTTCTAGTTTCAAAAATGTACATTTATTTTTAAGTGAAACATATTGGTATGAATGATTTATTAATTCTGAGATTTTATTGTTTTGTCTAATTCCCTTCTATTTTAGCTAAAACTGCTTGTGAATTCTACATAGTTTTGCTAATAACTTTAAAATATTTGCAATTCTTTTAAAATATACAGAAGCTAACCAGTCCAGCAAACAATTTGTAAGGAAGACTTAGAAAATGCCTCCTGGTTTCTCTTCTGTCTTATGAGTAGGTGTTGAGCAAGTACACACCTAGCATGGTAGCTTTCCTACCCAGCTGTATGACAGCAGACATGGCTGTTTTTATTGACCTCAACTCTAATGCTTTTAATTTTCTAGCATGGCCGCAACTAAAGGGTGTGCATATACTACAATGTATCGGAAGCAGTCCCAACAGTGTCAGTATGTTAATTTTCATGCTGTTATACTACAAAGGCATAAGTTCAGCAAGCTTTGGACCTAAGCAAGAAAAAAATTATGTCTAAGCTGTGACCAGAATTAATATTATTTCAGTGTCTGCATGGTGCTTCTTACTCTACTTCTCTCTACCATAAAATTCAAAAATAAAGCCATCTTTGTCTATAAACAACTTCCTTACTTGACCTTCTGAACACCCACCAAACTTTAGTGAACTTTCAAAAAGGATAAGGACGTAATATGATGCTAGAGAACAGAAATAAAGAAAAACGCTAAAGCAGAATAAACACTGCGAAGTTTTTAGGGGTTTTGGTTTCTAGTATCTTCAAAAGGTATATTACAGAAAGGTAAGAAATCAGATGTGTGCAGAAATTTCCTTTCTGGGAATACCTTCAAATCAAGAAAATAATGGAAGGGACTAATATAATAGGATAAGATAACGAAATGCCTTTGACCATGTACAGTACTGCTTTTTTTTTTCCCAAATAACATTTCAAGAAGGTGAATATCTACACACAAAGAGTATTTTTGCTTTCTGCTGTGTAAATGGAGTTCTTACAAGAAACTGTCATAGCTTGGGTTACTGCTGAAGAAAATTTCAGTTTATTTTTTAAGGAAGTTCACTCATTTCACTTATTTTAGACTTTCTGTGAATGAACAGCATTGCAGAAAACTTGAAGATGTCCACAAAACGAATGGTGTCTTAATAATTAAAAAATGCATAGAAATCTTTAGTTCCGGTGCAGTGGGAAGAAATCACTAATCTGCCAAGAAAGCAAACAAGGATCGAGAGATTCAATAAGCAATTACACACCAACAGATACTGAGAAGGTGAAAGACATGAGACATTAAATCAAAAGGTGCAGAGGGATATTTTGACCAGCCAGCTGTTAAGCAGTTTTGCCAGGTGAAGAAGAAATCTAATTTTCTTGATGAGAAGCTAGTGCTCCACTTTGTTTCATGCATATTATGATCTCCTTGAATTAGTGCAGTATTTAGTATAACGCACTGGAGAAAAATCCAGCACATCCTAATACACATTTACATTGGTCTTTATCTTCAAATTTTATTTCCTCAGTGACCAGTAAGGTTTGGGTTTGATTTTATTCCATTTTTGAAAATTGGGGCACATAACACTGAAACATACAATCTCTTTATCAGCTGAAACACATTTTTAAATATACTGCCCAATCTTTTATGATAAAACAACACAAAAATCAATCATATAAAAACTTTTCCCCCAAAACGTGCTTCTTTTCTTCATGACGTAACATTTACCAGAAAAAGGAAATCTGAAAATACATTGGAATGTCATCCTGTTACAAAATGTTTTTTAAAATACGTGAGATGCACGTGAAACATCTCCACTAAATTTGATTTTTGTAATTTTCATTTTCATACAAATAAATTACATACCTATTAAATGTACTTTGCTTTATAAGCAGTATTTTTTCAGAATATCTGGCTAGATATTGGGCAGTTTTAACTTGACCTTTATATTTTAAATACACTGAACTGTATCACTAGTGGGAAAAATGTGCTTTCTGTCATTAAAGTAGCATCAGATATTTAGGCATGCAAGAAAAAAGACTACCATTCTTCCTCCATGTAACAGACAGTAGTAAAACTCATGGAAACATGTAACTTTCACCTAACAAATCTATTAGAAGATGCCTTTGTTGATTCAAAGAGTGCTAATATATGTATTCTTTCAGTAATATTAAGTAGCTTGGAATTGTTTATGTTGTAAACTTCCTAGTAGTGTTAGTAGAAATAAACAGAAAAAAAGAAAAGAATAAACCAATCTGAAATATCCTACAGGTGTCATAAATACTACATTTATATATTTGCTTTAGTTCAGAAGGAAGAAATTAATGGAAACGTTACAGATGAATTAGGTACTTATATGTTGTTTATAAACATGATCTATTTCCATACCTGAGACACATTTGTTTTGCTATAACAGGCAGGATCCTTTATTGGAAATAAACCAACTTTCCTTGGTTAAAGACAGATTATCAAAATTTGGAGGGCTTGCTTCTTTGTCAGAACTCATAAAAAGCTTATAAATCCACTGCTTGCTGCTTTCACTTTTTCAGCACCTGACATGAAATATGCTAATTCTCCTTATCAGTCTCACTTAACAGAAATTAAATGCGACAATATCCATCACAGAATCACAGAATGGTAGGGGTGGGAAGGGACCTCCAAAGATCATCTAGTTCAACAATATCCCTGTTCTGTAACTTCTCTAAATTCAGTTATCTGAGGGAAGCATATGAACAGAATTAGCAGGACTTCACACTAGTATATTGCATATTATCTGTAATAACACTTCTACCAAATTTAAGCTGTTGTCCCAGGTTGGCACCTAAAAGAAAAAAAATGTATTAAGGTATCTGAAGCATGACCTCAAGCTATGAAATGGTAGTTGTCAGACAATGTATTATTTACGAATATTAAAAAGGTTGGTCCTCTCAAAATACTTCTATTTTGTTCGCTCACAAGATGAAATCTAGTATGTCTTTTAACCAGTCTGTCCATACATTTGCAAATAATTCTTCACAGGAATAAAACAGATGCCAAAAAAATGGAATTAAAGTACAAACAGTAATTTACAGTAAAATATGAAAATACTTAAGCACAGATTTTTCTCTGCCTGTGTCCAATTTACAGCAATGACGTGATAAACAAGACGCAATATGGCAAATGTCAGCTTTTTGATGTATAAAAATATAAAACAGTTTTCAGTATCTAAAAACGGATCTGAAATTTTTCTGTAGGGTACAACTGAAAACATGGGTTCCACCCTTTATATGGTCATTATAAAGAAATAATATCATCTGATGAGTATCTGAAAAAATTCTTTGCAACTGATTTACAGAACATGCCACGTTGTATAATATTATTATCTTCTTGTATATAATACTGTACAGCAGAATTGTAATTTCTTGCTTGCTAGTTTCGAAATCTACAATTCAGCATGTTTTTGTCGAAATCCCTAGAGTAACACAAAATATTGTGCAGAATAACAGTTTCGTGCCAATCTGCAATAATATTACTTTTCAGTTTGCAGAGCTATGCAAGTATGAACTGACAACTTTGCATTTTCAGATCAGTTCTGTCAAAAGCAGCTTGTGTTTCCCTGTAATTGAATTTGGAATCCCTTTTAGAACAGATTCTAGAAAACGATTCATCGTAGTTTGGGGACTGGGAATATACGCATGTAAAACTTCTCAAACTCTTTGCAAGCAAAAGTTTTACCATGTGAAATCAAAATGCCATTTTACACATATTTTGAGCGAGGGATCTTGGGTACATTACCACAATGACATCCGAGCATGCAAAATAAAAACTATTCTCATAGCTGCATTCCAAAAAAAGGTAGTTCTATGAGTGATAGCATGTTATGTGAGACTTTTAGTACCATTTCAAGGTAAACATAAATAACTAAGATTTAAATATCTGATAATTTTGAAGAACTGTAACATACAGTGAATATTTTAGAGGAATATACAGAACAGTCACTTCTATTTATGTTGGGTTTCAAGACCTCTAATGGTTAGTTTCTGTTTTCTAATGTTATCAAGTTGTACTAAAGCATCAAACAAGCTATCATATTAAGTTTCTCTATCCTAATTTTAATACAGGCTAATAGCACATTCATTTTCAAACATAGGTGGATGGTTACAGGCATCTTCATGGAGAAACTCATACTGTACTACAATATGCTTTTGTCATATGACTGGATGGACAGACACCGTGCAGCAAAATGAGTCAGGCGTGTACCACCAAACCAGGAAGCACATGCCCATCCCATTACAGTGCCTACAATTTTTTCATGATACTGGAGAAATTTCGAGAGTATCTCAAAACCTTCCAAATGTTAACTAGCATACTATAATTTTGAGGCTAGGAAAAAAAGGGCAATTCACTATTTTTTTTTTCAAATGAGCAGAAATAATCCCTGCAGAAACCTAAGAAATGCTGCATTTTACTCACAGCATGAAGGCTTCATACACTTGTAAAACATGCTTCATTTTAGCCATAAATTCTCTTTTGCAATTTCTCTACTAGATTCTGTAATAGACATTTGGTTATATATCATTAAACGATTTTTCTGATTTTAAAATCCACAAAACAACTCTGCCTTCCTGATTCTCTTTTTACTCTACAGTCTGCCACTTCAGTGTCTGAATTATTTCATGGCCTTCCCCACAGACAAAGGTAAGATCAGAGCAATTTTTCTGTAGTGTTTTCTTCCTGATGACTTAATCTAACAATTAGCCTGTATATAATTTATGTCCTATTCCTCTGAATCAGTTCTGACTCTGGCAGTATCTGTCATAAACATTAAAACGTTTTTCCTTGCTGCTTCCCAACACTTTTGCTTTCTTGCTAGACCACTGCCTTGTTTCCATCTGGCTCTCAAAGTTAATTCATAATCCAGAGCCTTTTACATGCACAAATAAACTCTGTGGGTTTGTTTCTTTTTTTCCTCAGATACTTCAGCCCTTTACAAAGCAGCCTTACAGTTAATATTTTGGAGGTCTTTAGATCCAACAAACTTTACAAGTGATGTAGCAATTCGCAGTTCTTCAATCTCTTTCCAAATCCAAATCATTATCTTAGCTTCTCTTCTATGCCAAAAAGCACACAGCTCCACACGCTACTTTCTACGGGTCCTTCTATTACCCTAGACGTGCCTTCCTGTCTCACGTGTCATTTAATGCAGCATTTCAGAGCTAACACTATGTGAGAGCTATCTACGCTCCAAAAGCTTTGGCATGATGCAGGTTTTTCTCGGCCAAGTGCTTTGTCAGAGGTTTCACCTTAGTTTTGAAACTGATCTCTTCACTTGGGCTCAGTCCCCCAAATGCCATACCCTCCAGCTGCTTTATCTTCATTTCTGTGCTCAGCCTGAAAGCATATTATTACTAGTGTGTTTCCCTTCTGCTTGGACTGCAGTAAATTCAGTAATATAGTTTCATAGCTGGCCTCCTCTTGAGTTACTTGAAAATTACTAAAAATATGGAGTGCTTCTCAAATAGGTCTTGTCAGAAATAAAACTGCTTTCTGTCTTCCTTTGCCAGACACTCGTTATTATAGATATGTAGGAAAGCGGTGCTTAAGCCTTTTCCAGCTGTCCTCCACATTTCCAGAGTTTCGACATTTGGAGGACTTCTAACTGTTAGATCTTTCCACTCATGCAGAAGGGTCTTTTTCGGTTCATTTTATTCCTGCTCTTCAGAAATTAGTCAGAGCGAAGGAATCTGATGGTCAGGAGTTCCGTTATTTCTAAAGGAACGGGATGAAATCTGTAAAATAAGGCCATCATCACCACCGACAGCCTCCTGACTTGCAATTTTTCCCACCCCGGCTGGACTTCATGTGAACCCCGACCGCTCCAAACGCCTCCCGTTGGCCTGACAGTGCCAGGGGAACCACTGGACTTCAGCGGGGGAGGGTCGGACTAGATGATCTCTCGAGGCCCCCTCCAACTCTGACGATTCTGTGATCGTAAAGGTCTTTCCCAGTCTCGGCACTTCTGTGATTCTGCGAAAAGCCAAGCGCTGCTGGCGCAAACACGGGCACAGCGACGAAGCAGCGGCAGGCGGGCTAACGGGGACAGCCGCAGGGAAACGGCCCGTCAAGGCGCAGCGAACAAACGGTAGCTCAGCGGAGCGGCGTGAAATTCTCCGGCAAGGAAAATAATTTTAAGCCCAGTCAGGAATGCAACGAGGAGGCGCGGAGCCGAGGACACCTGCAGAGCGCGAGGCCCGCAGGCGGCCCCGTCAG
>NW_009737719.1:187107-205749 GCF_000703405.1 Apaloderma vittatum | reverse complement strand
CCTAACATTCTGTGATTCTGTGATTCTGCTGCCCACCAGGACCTTCAGGTCCCTTTCCCCTTTGCTGCTCTCCAGGAGGTCAATCCCCAGCCTATACTGGCACATGGAGCAAATTTGCGGTTCTGTTTTTTTGTTAGTCATTCATGCGTTCCTAGTGTATTAAATGTAGATGCAATTAATGAAAGCAATCAGCATTTGTTGCCATGGTGCATGATAAAGGGCACTGGATTGTGTAAAATTCTTTTTCCTCGTCCTGTGCACGAGGCAGCTTAAACAGATGTTTGGCTGTAAAAACTTTTAGGTGTTCTGAAACACTAGTGTTAAAAAAAAGAAAATCAAAGGATTATGTTCACAGTTTTGCTTTATGATTCTAATTATATAATCTATAAAATAATAGTTCCCCAAACACTTACATTTCATGTGCAAACTATAGCTTTTTGTATTAGGAGTCTGAGCAGAGTAGTGGAGTTATCTTTTAGGATTGTGATAACTGCGTAACACAGTACATTTTAGTATATTTAAAATAGCAAAGTAACATTTAAAAATAGTCTTTTAAAATGACTGTTTAATAAGTTTTCTCCAACATTGGCTTAGCACCAAGCAACAGGGTTTGTAACCATTGCGGTGGTTTGTGGAATGGATACCTGGGGACCATGCTGCTGACTAGAACCTAGCATCTCTCTTGTGAGCATTTTGAGTGGGTATTCCCTGATAAACTCCCTAGTTGCCTTTTTAATCTGATATCTGGAAGGAAGGTAAATGTTTATTTTGTAGTGATCAGTCATGTACCATGTGCAATAGTTAAAGCATTTTTTTTTTCAGTTTAATTACTTCAAATATCTGAGATCTTATTCATGGAAGGATGTTGTAGAAGGAAAACTGTCTCTAGTATTGCCCAGGCTTGTTTAGAAGACCTTTTCAGATGTGTATTCATCATACTAATTCAATCTGTTCCATGATAGCTGTTCTTTTTTGTTTATAACAAAATTTTCTGACATAGTTTCTTGTCTCTTACAACACCACCTTACATGAAGCTGCATAAAATCATGGGCTCAAGTGCTTTATTTTTCATGTTTCTCTCATCATCTTGACAAAAATGTCTACTAAGAACCAAATCTGGGATTCCTCACTCTTCTCTGAAATTGTCAGGAACCAAATAAGCTGGTATGTTTTCAGATTAGAAACTGATTTTGTTGCTAAAGCTTTGGGGCAGCGCTGAGCAATGTTGGCAAGGTCCATTTACATATCTGTGGCAACATAAAGGCTCTATAAATTCTTACAGTTCTGTGGTGATATAAAGGGATGTTAATATTTTATGCATATCTTGAAGTTTCTTTTTATAGCACCAAATATCTGGTCTAAATGAAAATGAGACCAATTGCCTCAGAATACAGCTCTGTTCTGCAAAAGGACTGTTAAAATGGCTTCCGAGAGCGACATTTGTATTGTGTGCCAGTAATTTTTTATATAAAATATGTTCAATCTGCAAGTCAAAATTTCTTTCTCATGTACATCTGGAATCTTAGAATCAAGCTGGATTCTCTCCCTCCCCTACATCATCTGCAGGAATAGAAATCGAGCACGCCAGTTGACGCCCTCTGACAGTTTTCCTGTTGTTTTTGATGGATTTGTGTAGTTAGAACAAATTTAAACTCTTTTGCAGAAAGGAATAGGCTCTGGATTGCCTTGGCTTTATTTGAGATAAGGAGAACTGAAGTGTAGCTTATATTTGCTGTTGGAAGCAACTATTAGATTATGAATGCATAAAGAAAGGCGGGCCATGGAACATGGTGCTGTAATTCTCTTCAGTGTAATTCCCCATGGATATTGTTAGTAAAGCACTGAATAAATTCATGTGGTGCTCCCAACTAGTAGAGTCTCTATGAAGCTTTTAAAAAATGTTATGGTTGATGAATACATAAACTATGTAAGAAACTAGCAAGTCACAGACCTGCTGTTCAGGAAGACCTTTAAGGATAGATAGACATTAATATATCAGGTATCTACAGCAGCAGTAATTTTTACTTCATCTGTGATGATGTGTAAGAGAATCTGTGTTTAAGCCTGCTCCTGTTAAAGTTTATGGAAAATCTCTGTAATTGCAGTAGAACAAACAGAACTGCATCATGCAACACACTTCATTTTGAACTCCTGCAGTTCCAATCACAGATTTTATATTTGTTTGAAGATGATGTGTGTAAGCTATAATGACTTGAGGGTTTTTGGCACTTAATGCCTCCCACTAAAGTGCATGGGAGGAATTTTATGTCCAAACCAGAAAGATTTAAAAAATAATATAGTGAAGTTAAACTTCCTACATTTTCCAGTTTGGAAGTTCAGCTGTAGGAGTAGCAAATGCATTTTTAGCTTTAAAGGCTTCTGTTTAATATTGAGAGTGCACATGTGTGTATATATGTATATAATTTTAATTTTTTTTTAAGATAGAAAACAATTGAGAATTTAGATTTTGTTTTCTGCAACAACATTGTCTTGAAAACTAAAGTATAGAATTAACTTCTGTTTTGACTCCAGTTAGGTAGAGTTAGACTGGACTAGCTGCATGTTGAAGACAAGCGTAAATGCTTGGAACTAGGCACCTTAAACATAAGAATTATTCAGACTAGTTATCCTGTAGCCCCACCCACTCCTATAGCTACTTTGCTTGGCGCCTTAAAGGTGTCGTAGTGACTTAAAGTTGGATTTCCTGGAAGCTGACTGAGAGCATATAGGCTCCTGTTACTGCTGTGGTTTCATCTGGTCATCTTACTTAAGAGTACAGCACTTCCATTTAAACAAAATTTAAAAAAAAAAAAAAAGGCAAGTGGAAGTGTCAAAAAACACCCCAAATCCCTTAAGAATTTATCCAGAAATGGTATTAGTATATATCTAATTAAATTAGATTACTGATATCTAAAATTAGGTGTCATACTTAAGATTAATTTATTGCAAGTGATTGTCCCTTGGACAGGGGATTTGTAGAGGAACTGATCAAACAAATCAAACAAAATGAGAGTTAAGCTAAATGTAATCTTTGCTCAGGTCCTCTGTGCAGTTGTGAACTTAATTCCTTTAATAATTCAAAGCACAGCTTAAGCACGTGTTCCAGTTTTGTTTCAGTTGGTTTCACTTCTTAACAGCCATTTGCTATGTGGGTTCCAGGTAGATTGAGAATTGTGTTTAAACAATCTAAAAAAAAAAATTGTGCTGAAACTGGAAGATAAAAGCAGCACTATTATGAATGGTAACTTGATTACTGTAAACTTAGAGCTGAGGCCAAAATTGGGCATCTCTTTGTGAAGCTAGTAGTAGTAGTAGCAAGCTCATATTCCAGAGTGTATGTATACCGTGTTTATCAGATAATTGGGATACCTGTGTTTTAGGGAACTGTGTCCAACTGTTCTTTAAATTTTTGCTGCTGGAAGAATACAAGTCTGGCACACCACACCGAAATGATGCAGTTTTTGCCTCAGTCCGTGACATCAGAGTTCTGTCCTTCCAGTGAGCTCTGACATTACACAGACAAAAATCTTTCTTTGCATGCGGTACCTCCAGATTCATCCCGCGGTGTATGGTAGAGATTTCAGACCTGGGTGAGAAACAGGATTCAGAAATCTTCACCTTCAGGGAAAAGATGGAGAGTCTCGTGTTCTGTGTCCTCCTCGTTGCACTTGCCCTCTGTGGCAGTGGTGGGTGCAAATGCCGTAGCTTGTACCTGTTTCACACGCAGAGTAGAGAACAGAAGCAGAGCTAGGGCTGACCTGCTTAAGTATCTGCTTGCACATGTAGGCCCATGGGACACTGGGCCATATTAAGTGGCATTTTTGGTGCCTATAATGTTTCTGCTAGCAATGTAAAATGTGAAAAGTAGCCTGTGATGTGTCCTTACCATGTGTTGCTTGAGCCTGTTTGATCCTTCCTCAGATTGTGAGGCTTTATGAAAGCAAAGGTAGGGATGACCACTTAGGATTGTTATTTTTCTCCATTTTATTAGAAATTACAGTTTCCCTCTCATATAATAGTTCTTAGGAAAGAGAAAAAAATGGTTTTTTTAAGTTGTGAGGTACTAAAATTGATGAGAAACATGGGTAAATACGTTATTTCCTTATTCCTTTTCTGTGTTAAAATGAGGGGCTTATTGTATACATGCATACAGTAATCACTCTGGGAGCTTCTTTTAATAACAGAAGAATTTTGGGAAGCCTACTTAAGGCTCTTAAAATGCCATCAGGGCCTAAGCAAAGCTTGTCACTGATTTCAAATGAAGACCTGCCTTCAGATTCGTGGTAAAATGTAAGTCTGTGTAATATATGCTGTCCATTAATACACCTCTGTGCCTAGTTCATTGGATACATATATAGTGCCAATACTTGTGCCCTGTAATTTAAGCCGTTACCAAAACCATAAGCTGTATGAAGAGCTTGACAGATGTATGCTTAAAGATAATTATGCATTTACTGTGTTTTAATACTGATTATTGTTTTCTGTCAGCAGACTTGATGTGTCAAACTATTTTAGCAGTGTTTGTCTTTTTTTTTTTTTTTTTCTCTATTCTGGCAAATTATTGCTATAGATGAATCGCTGCTGGGTTCCGTGAAATGCCAGTGCATTTCTTCATTCTGCTGGGGTTTTATCCTCCAATATTCAGCTGTGTGTAAACTGACTGTGACGTCACTAGAATCATGGGTTCAGCAATAGCTCGAATCACAAAAGTGTGAAGAAGAATGAAAAAATCAGCTGAGCCTGTTAACTACAAAACAATATTAGTGGTAGTGTTTCTCCCTTTTTACACAGAAGTCTGAAATATTGCTGCAAGCTATACACTAGAATAGCCTATTATGACATTGATTTTATTAACTCTTAATAACATTGTTTTAATTGTAATACCTTTAAAATTATATTTTTTTTCCCCTGCAGATTAAGGAATGGCTCTGTTTAAACTGCCAGATGCAAAGAGCATTAGGTGGTGACCTAGCACCAGGTCATGGTCCCGGGCCACATCCACCTCCACCCAAACAGAAGACACCCGTTCCACCTTCAACAGCTAAACCATCTCCTCAGCCACAGCCAGTTCAAAAGAAAGATGCTTCTCCAAAACCCGATCCTTTGCAGCTAGCAGAATCGAAAAAAACCCCGCCACAGAAAAAACAACCGTCCTTGCCTGGGTCTCCAACTGCAAAAGTGAAACAACCCCGTGCTGAGCCTACTGAGGTCTCCCAGCAAATAGATCTTACCCCAAAGTCTGATCAGGCCAAGCCAACACAGTCTGAAGATAAACAAAAACAAGCCAGTATACAGAAGCCTACAACAGATGCTGTGCCTACGTCTGCAGCACCAGGGCCGAAACAGGATTCGGCAGGTCTCAGACCTCCACAGAAAGTGACAGATTCCCCAAAGCCAGAGCTTGCCAAGCCGTCACAGGACATGCATCCAGGGGATAAACTAGATTCCAAACCCCTTCCACAGGTGTCTCGGCAGAAGTCAGATCCCAAGCTTGCGTCTCAGCCTGGGGCAAGACCAGATGCTAAAACTCAAAAGCCTGTCGAGCCAACACAAACGAAAGATGATCCTAAGAAGTTACAAACAAAACCAGCCCCGAAGTCTGATGCCAAACCAGCTCCCAAGGGCCCGTCGGGTCCCAAGCCACCATCAGCACAGCCAGCACCGCAACCCCAGCCACCTCAGAAACCTCCTGAGCAATCAAGGCGTTTCAGCCTTAATCTGGGAGGCATCACTGATGCCCCTAAGCCTCAGCCTACAACACCACAAGAAACAGTTACTGGAAAACTCTTTGGATTTGGAGCTTCAATCTTCAGCCAGGCCTCGAATTTAATTTCCACAGCAGGTCAGCCGGGGTCTCAGCCATCAGCCCCCGCTCCGCCTGCTCCTGCAGCCAAGCAGCCCCAGCCTCCATCACAGCCTCCGGCCTCTCAGGCAGCCCCTAAAGAGGCAGGTCAGGCTCAGCCTCCTCCTAAAGCTGTTTCTGTAAAGAAAGAAGCCAAGCCTTTTACGACTGAAAAATCGGAGAGATCCAAAGTGGATACTAAAGGCTCTGATTTAGAAAAGAAGCCTGGTTTGGCTAAGGATGGCAAGCCTCCGGCTGCTGAAGCTAAGAAACCTGCTGGGCTCTCGGAACCAGAGAAGACCGGCCAGCCTGAAGTGTCTTGTCCCCTTTGTAAAACTGGACTAAATATTGGTTCTAAGGATCCTCCCAACTTTAATACATGTACAGAGTGCAAGAAAGTTGTGTGCAATCTCTGTGGATTTAACCCGATGCCACACATAGCTGAGGTAAGGTGATGGACTCTGTATTTACCCTTTATTTTTAGGTGCAGGCTCCCTGTTCCATGGAGACAAATCTGTAGCTTTTGATTAACTATTGAATTGTTGAGAAAAATTTGAATGTTTCATGATCTAAGGGCTATTAAAATTAAAATATATGTTGTATGAAACTTGGTCAGTAGCTAGAAAGTACTTCCAATGAATTTTCTGTAGATTAAGGGAGTCTGCTAGGTTTTTGAGGCATAAGCAGAGTTAATTATAGTTATGAACTCTTTTGAAAGTGATCCTACTATGATACAGCAAATTGCTTTGTCCATCATGGGATAAAGTTCTTTTTCGTATGCTTCAGTATTGTACGTTATCATGTGCTTCTTTCATCAATGCCTCTGATTCAGGCAATTATTGAATGAAGGAATGTGTTAATGCTTGGTTATTTCCCTTTCCTCCTGTTTAATATATCTTTAAATTTATTCCATTAATTTCATCTGGCTCTGGAGTCTGCACATGCTGATGTAGTCATTATGAAGATTGAAATTTGAGTGATACCTGTCTGGTGAAATACGTAATCTGGTGTGAATAATGTAAGGCTCAAAAAGTCACTTCATACATTGAGAAGTGTGACTTTGAAAGAGACTTTTCCATGACTGCCTGAGATAGAGTATCAACTTGTGTTTAAAAAAATTAAGCAACTTATTTTCAACAGTTTTCTCACATTCCATGTTTCTGCCCTCCCACCTTTCTTGTGATCTTTTTTCCAAGGGAGTTGGAAGCTTTATAGTAGCCTAACAGAAGGGTGGAGACACACTTTACTTGCCACATCAATTTGGCAAGTTCAACTCAAGAGAAGCAGTCCACCTAAAACCACTCATGACTAATTTAAATATACAAGTTGGTCTGTGCAACACATGAGGAAAGTGGTTGTTGGTGTTGTGCCTTTGAAATCTAAATGAATAAACTAGAAATGGCTCTCAGGGTTATATGTTATCACACTTCTGCCTTAAGATGAGAACTAATGTTGGGAGAAATAGCAGGCTGCAGAGGAAATATTGCTTATGCTATTTGCATATGTTTGTTTCTGTGGATTGTTTTCTGGAATATACTGTCATTTGAAAAGTATTTGTCCTACTATAATAAGCACATTTTATCTAAGGTACAAATATGTTGTCTACTGCTTTTGGTCATTTAGGTCAGAAAGAAAGGTCTGAAAACACAGGAAGATTGATCAGTGATTGAAAGCCAGGATCCAACGGGCTTTTAATGTAGCTTATGTGCTGAATTTCATCATACACGCACCTTCCTTCATCACTGTCCAACTCCCTGCCCCATACACACAGACTTATTTAGGCTTTAGATGTGAAAAATGCATATGACTTTCTCCTGAGGCACTCTATTATGCGTACACAGAATGCCACGGAAACGAGATGTGTCAATTCTGGTGAAACACTGCTAAAATGACAACCACGCAAGTCCTAGTGCATGAATTGACTTCTTCAGAGTTGGCTTAGGTGTGATGGTGTGGGATTGCTTTGTGGTGTTCAGATCTATACTCTCTATTTCTTCTTTTTAAGGTGAGAAGGCTGGCATTCTGTTTCTTTTTCCCCATTGTTATTGCCAGAGAATTCTCTCTGCTTCTACTCTTCAGAATATGCAGAGCTTGAAATACTATTGATTTTCCGTAGTCTCACTTCCTCATGCCTTTCGTTGCCTCTGTTTTTTGGCTCCTTCTTGCATTTTCTTCCTTATATCACACATTTCCACCTCTGTTTGCAGTTTTCCATCTTAGCTTCTTTTTTCCAACCATTTTTTTCTAAAATTGGCAAACCACTTTTCCTTGACAACTGGTGGTAGTTTGCGTGACTTTCCTTTTCATGGAGATGAGAGACAGAAGAGGGAGCTCATCCTCTCCTCTCCCAAATGAGCTGTGTAAATATTTAATCTGAGATAACAATTCTGTATGTGCTGTATTTAGCATATACCTGTTGCATGACAGGAACATGATGATGGCAAATAGTTTATACTCACCAGCATACTTTTCATCAAACTTTTCTAACGTGTTGATGACAGTTCTGCCTACTTGTTTATTTCTGGGGAGGTTAGGAAAGGGAAATAGAAATGCTTCTTAAAATGGGTCTTTCTGGTCACTTTCTACCTAATTATTTTATTCCTATTCGAAGAAAAAATTATAATTCCAGAATTCCCTTCCTGGCCCCAGAAAGTGTGTTGGAAGAAGAAACATAATGAGTATTTTACAGTTTCTCTTTGGGGCTGCACCCATTTCACATTGATTCTAGCAGTCACTATATATTTCACCCATTACTAAGATGGGTGAAAATGAGTTTTAATGACTGAGTGATGTCCGAAACCTTGGTAGTATATTGGGCTATGTGGTGGGAATCAGTCCCATGGAGCAGGGAAACCAGTGTTTCATTGATAGATAGAGAGGAGCATCTAAAACTGCATGGGCATTTCTACCTTAGGTCTTAAGGCAGGAAATGTCTTTCAGGCAAGGTGCTGCTCTACTGCAGCCATGACTGAGAGCACTTTTAAAGGAAGAAGAAGGTGCTTTCTTACAGTGGCAGTTGTTTTTTCTTACCTATATGTGACACAAATAACTTGAAAAAAGTCTTTAAGCTGCTGCAGTCAGTTCTCTAATAACCCCTCCTCTGCAGGAAATAAGAGAACTAGACTTTCACCTAGTCTAAATCAATAATATGCTTTTTACTTCCGTGAAATTATTCTGATTTGTGCAAGCTGAGAATGGGGCTAGAATACTTTTTCCTAAAATGGGCTGATTGTTCTTTTTCTCCCTGATTTGTTGATCCAACAGTCACACGGTTATTTACTTAAATAGTAATTTATCCATGAAGCAAACAGGCACAAATGATTAAATAAATGACACTTGATAGATTTCAAAGACGCACAGGACTGTGTGTGCCCTAGTGCATTAGCAGGCTCCTTGCTCTGCCATTTGCTCAACAGGGAGGAGCACTGTTTACCAGCTCTGTAATTAGCTTTCCAGCTCAGGTAGTTGGAAGCAGCTCTATTTTTAGTAACAAAGGACAAGATCGCAACTGCAGAAGCCAGAAATGAAGAGTGTGGAAACGACCATTTTGTGCATTTAAAACTCAGTGAAGCTCCTCTGAATATTGAGCAGGAGCGGAGATGGTTGCCTATAATGTAATTAAGTGTGTTGGAGGAGCTGCAGGGTCAGGAATATAGAATCTGTGATGAAATAATGTAGTAATAAAATAAAGATTTAAAAGCAGAGCTAAGGAAAACTAAAATATCCAAATCTGTAGAATCTGTAAGGGCAGCGAGGAAGAACAACATCTTAATAATTGTCACGTTGTGAACAGAAATAACTGAAATGTAATGTGTGTGTACGTGAGTGCTAATGGATTTAATCTAACAGAACTGTCAAGGGAACAACAGAAGCACTTTTTAGTCTACTGATAGCTATAAAATTATCTGGAAAGGTCCTTGGAAGCAAAGAATGTTGCATATGTGAAATAAATTAGTTGGGCTACAGAAAGGAGAATTATTTTGAATGAAGGAGGAGGATAAGGAGCACTGGTGAAGGGCAGAAAAGACATCATATCTCAGACTAGCTAAGGATTTCTTGTTTGAAAAAGATTTAATCTACTAGAGATATGATCAGAATAGATAATATAAACAGTTTCACATAGAATGAAGTTTCATTATAAGTGTATTGCAGAGAATATTGTCTGTATGAAACTGTTTGACATGGGGTGGTAATGATAGCAGGAATCTATAAAGAAGAATCTATAAACAATGCCCTTGATGATTTCTGTCCAATCCATATTCTTATATCATAGATATTTTTTAAGAACAAGCGTATCATAAAAAGAATTTAGATACTTTTCTAGTAACTTATTGTTCCACTGTTAATTATTACACTAAACTAAATAGATATTTTTTCTTCTCTCCATATACACAGAGAAGATGCAAAAAAGATAAACTCATTTTCCAAGTAAGCACAGTGCTATCGTTAAACTTCATAGTATAACTAGGTTAAAAATGGTACTTTGCTCTTCTAGGGAGATATTCTAGAACAGTAAATAGTTAGCGTTTTTGGGACTGATATAAACCTCTAGAGATGAAGGGAGCTCTCTTGTGGCATGTTGTCATATACCTGAATACATCCTAGGTTCTGAATACATCCTAGGTTCTTGTACTTCCTTCTAAAATCCTGCAGAAAGGGTGCTTGCACAGCTGGGTGCCTGATGTGAATAATTCTGGCAGCTTCTGTTTTTCCCAAATTTCTCTGACACCTGATTGCAAAGGGAGTGAGGCCTTCAGCAGGTGTGACCCATTATTCAGGCTTTAGTAGTATGCTTTAAAAAAATAATTAACCCTCCCAACATATTTTTAAGTCAAATGAGCCCTGGTTTTAAATGCCCACGTGTAGTTTGGCCTTCTTAAAGGAGGTGTGCAGGAACACTGTGAAGTGATGAGCCATCTATGATTCTAATGAAAAATCCCTAAAATGGTGCACTGCATCATCTGGGTGATACCCGCTGCCTCTTGTAATTTGTTAACAGCTGTGTACTATTATGTTTTTCCTATTTGAGAAGGCTCAGACCATTCTGCAAGTTGGCAGGTTTAACTCCTATTAGAAGTTCCAATCTCCTCTGTTATGTTTGGGGATGAGTTGTTTTGGAAACAGATGGTGTCTGGGAAACACAGTGAAGAATTTGCACTTAAGAGACAAAGAGAAAAACAGCCACCCCTTTCAGTTGCATAATTTATCTGCCTCTTCCCTGTCCCTTTGTATTTAAAGCTCCTTTTAAAATTTTGCTTGTAAGAAAGTGGATGCATTATTGTTTAATGACAGTAGCCAAATAATACAGAACATAATAGGCTAACACAATGTGTTCACTAAAATTTATGGAAATTTTATCCATTAGACGGTAGGTCTTTATAATTGAGAAAATGTTAAAACTACTGCTAATTATTATTTTGAAAGATAAAATCTGGCATTAAAAGTGAGTATGTGTTAGGTAATAAAAACTCCACTGTATTTCTTGACTGTCAGAATGAAATTAATTTAACTCCGAATAAGGTATTCTGCTTTTCTCTATCGTGCATTCAATATACACAATAGAAACAACATTAAAATGAAAATATTTTTAGTAGCTAAATGACTCACCTCTTCCATTTTTCCTGTAAAACACATAAGTTGTATATATATGGAATGGAAGGACTAATGTGAAATGACCCTTTGATGGACAATTTAGTCAAAATTGAACACAGATAAATATTTTTAAAAAATCTAGTGCCAGAATTCAACTTTGAAATGAGGCTGAGGAGCTCAAGCTTCATCAGCAAAGTCAGGCTTCTGATATTCGTATGTGCAGAGATATTTAAATGCTTGAAGACAGAGACTTGACTTGTCCACAATACTTGCAAGTTTGTGTTAAGAGCTTCTTTCTTTCTCTGATGCCTCAGCTAAAGCTGTGTTCCAAGAAACCCTGCTTTGACCTGATGAATCTTCAGAGAACTGAACTTCTGTCTTAGGCACATGGTTTGAGCCTTTCCTTTTGAGCAGTGTCTAGCTTCTGTTTAAACACCTTTGGAATTCGGACGTTAGATGAAACTCCTTTTGAGATCTGATTTTGGGATGTCTTTTGCCCACAAGCAGTACTGTTTGCCCTTAAACATATCAGCTAGGCCACTTAAAAAAAAATAGTAATAATAATAATAATAATGACTACTCATGGTCAAGTACAATGTGGTGGTGGTATGTTGAGCTTATTTGTTCTCCAGTCATATGATATGCAACACAGATCTACAAATAGACATGTGACTTCAGGTCTCCCATCCTCAGCTCAGGGCTATTACTGGGATGCTACAGCCAAGCTACTTTGTCTCCTGGACTCCTCCAAGACCCCAGGAGTTTTCACTCTTTGAGTTGCAACAGAGACAGTGAGGCCAAGAGTAAGCCACTGCATCCAGATAAGCTAATTAAAAGCTGTCCCCGTGATGGTTTTGTTTGAATTCACTGTCACTGTAGAGGGAAATGCAAACATCCTTGCGTTCTCACAAGTTTTCCTGAGCAGATATCTTGCATTTCAGCAGGGCTACTTGGTCCCAAGCAAGTTATACACTAATGCAGTTTCTTTTTTTTCCTGAACTTGCTGATCTTGGGACGTTATTTGAAAGCAAAGCCTCTTAAATCTCAAGGGTTGCTAATCAATGCATTAGCTACAAGACTGCATTCTTGTTAGTTTTTCTTTCAAGTAGTTATGATCATAAATTTAGGGATTTATTTTTTTTCCCCCTGGAATTAAATTTGAGGAGTAAAAAAGATTGGTATAATTGCTCAAAATCATAGTGTGACCTTTGGAAACACAATTATCATGATTAATTACCTGCTGTTTGTTTTCTTTATTGAGGCCTCTAAAAATTTCCAAATTGCCTCTCAGAACAGAGAACTCCAGGAGTGCGTAAATACTGTTGAATCAAACTGTTAGATACAGACACAAAGCCATGCAAAGCCAGATGCTTTTGTTACTGCTGGTAACGGCCACTGATGGTGTGAGATCCAAAGGGATGTCGACTCTGTGTCACTGCTGCTGACACACGCAGTTCTTGTCTTAGCTGGCTCTTTTCCTCCTCCAGTGGGAATTCGTGTGCAAAGACTTCTTTACCGAGATATATATATATATATATACACACACACACACACATATATATACTTATTCTATCTCCAGATGCCTTTGCACCTTTGAAACATAAAATGCTTGGGTGTACGATTAATGCAGAGCTTTCAGTGTTGATTCTTGTGGATGGTTTACTTTTTCCCATGCCATTAGGAAATCAGACAGTTTATAGACTAGTGTATTAAGAGAGGGTCAGGCTGGAGTCACAAATCTAAGATGGATAATCAGGAAAATCATAGGCCTGGCCATGAGCCAGGTGATTTTCTTCTTGGTTAATTCATTAGAAGTTTGGTTGGTGTTCCATTATTAAATGAGGAAGAAGTCTTTGGATAGCTAAGCCGGTATTAATTGATATTAATCTAAGTTTGAATTTTTCTAATGAACTTTAATATTTTAAAGAGTTTTCAATTTAGTGAGATTTTTTTTCTTCTACATTACAGAATAATACATTTGTGTTCATGTTTTATTGAGAAACAAAAGTACTTAATTTAGAGACTTTACTGGTGTGAGATTTGTTTAAGTTTACGATAAGACCCAATGAGTCTAAAACATTTTTGATCCACTTCCAGATTTTGTTAAGAAAACACACAAAATCTAATGGATGTGAAGTGCCTCAATTTTCTTTTCTCATGACCAGCTGAGGTACCTTAAAAAGACATTTCTTAGTATCTGATCACATTAATGATAAGTACAGTCACTGTCAAAACTGCTGTGACCATAAAAAATATAAAGCATTTATCTGATTATCAGAAGCCTAACATGTTTTTGATCTTCGGAGAGATTTGCTGTAGGGGGAGCTGCAAATGAATTCCCTCTGCCCCCGCAGTATGAAGAGCTGCAGCTCTTTCTAGGAACAAATGATGTAATAGCATTTATAAAATATGTCTGGGGTTTTTATATATCTGAAATGAGAATATTTTTCACTGGATATTTGTTAATGTAATAGTTGGATTACTAGGACATAAATATTTGAGCATTTAATAAAATACTGAAAAGATGAAACTGTGTATGTAAACATTTGCATTAGTTTTGTGACCTTATTTCTTGCAGAATGATACTGGTCGTGTTATTATTGCAGCAATTAATAAGTTCCAATTACTGCACAGGTTTAAATTTTCATATCATGCTTCTGCTGACCAGAAGTTAATGTTTGCCATGCCACAATAGTATGTTGCTAAAGAAAGGATGACATTTAGCACAAAGTGGGTCTAAAAATCACTTGTTTGCCACTGCTGTGCGGTGATGTTAAACACAAGTGTAATCGAAGTGTAAAAACAAGTGTAATCAAAGATACTTTGCAATTAACTGCCTACATGAAATGTGACCAGCAGTAAAAATAATTAATTAAACCTCAAGATGTAAAGAAAGAAAAGAAATGAGCAGGATGTGGTGCTTTTCTGATATCTGTTTTACATGCTATGATATTAGTAATACTTCTCTATGAGTAATGGAAAGAATGTGTCATTTAAAGTAACAGTGGCCAGTAATTATTTTTAATATTTCTGGAATGCATATGGGTCAGTGGACTGGAATAAGAACAAACCTGGCTTTAGATTTAATATTGTTTATGTATTAAATTGATTTATCCAGTATTACCAAGAGTATGGATGGAGGTTGAGGGGAACTTAAGCCGTTATATAGTTGTGGAAAGGCGATTAGATTCATGCCCGTAAGCTGTTTGAGATGCTGTCTAGCAGCATTTGAAGCAGGAGGTCATGGGCTCATGCTGAAGAGAGGGATTAGCTACCTCTAAACTCTTCTGACTGAATTTTGTACAAAATGCTGTCGAGTCAGGGGGGTAAGAAAAAGATAAATGCATTTTTGCAGTCACTGAAAAAAAACTTAACAGCCACTAGGCTCTATAAGACCAGAACACTCACTGAAAAGAATGATGAGGTATATTAGTTTTCCATCTGTGTTTTGGAGGCTAATGAAATTACTCACACAGTGAGCTAACCTAGGCTTCTAAGGATAGGACTTGAAAGACCATATGGTGGTCTTCTGTTTTTAGTATTTCTAGTTTAGTAATCTTTGGGTTTTTTTTTTTAATTTTTTTTTTTCCTTAGCTAACAACCTTCACATTGGAAACAGTCCAGTTGTCATGTACAGAGATTAGAATTTGGGCATAAGTCTTCTTGTCCTTAAACATATTGTTCAAATGAATGTAGCTTCATTTTTGAGGAGACTTTTTGTCCTGGCAGTTACCTGAATTACTGGGCTAAAACCCACAGATATATTTATAATATTTCAAATTTTCTTTTAGATTTCTGAACATTTTCCTTACCTATCCCTAAGGAGTATATTGTGATTTTGTTTGTTTTGTTTTACAATGGCATTCTCATAATTTCACACGTTTGCAAATACAGGAGTAACCCCAAGATGATGACATAACTAATTCTCATCAATAGTTGTCAGTGCAAATCTCTGAATGTTTTTTAAGCATCATTGTTGCAATTTATCTTAACTTCTGTGTCCGCTTTTTTATATGAGAGAACAGAGATGTTTCTTTCTGAATGCTGATGAACTCCTGATGTTTTCAACATGATAGTTAGTAACTATACTTTTTTACATTTAGAGCATGATGTAAAGTCTTTTACTGTCTGTGAAAGCTGTCAGATACACCTGTTCCTATTCTCTGCCCTCCTCAACACACCAAACCTTAAATTTTTATATAAATGTTACTTTCCCAGAGAAATTTAACTGGAATTTTCACTGAAACATTTTACTCTGACATGCTATACAAAAATGAACATGAGCAAGTACCCAGCTTCAGATGTTGTCTCCTCACTTTTGAATTATAGTGGTAAAAAAATAAAGAATATTTGAAATTGATATTTAAAAAATGTTTTTATATTGATATATGCACCAAATATTTTGTTTGATCGAAAAATCTAGTTTACTCTCAATATTGCTAAAATGTTTCAACACGCTCTAGGTTCTAGCCAGTGTTTTAGTGTCTTGTGATAGAGTTGTTTTCCACTTTTACAGCTGGAATTGGACGTGGAATTAAAGTTCAGTACTATCTCTACAAGTAATTGCATTTATATAATGTTTAAATTTAATTATAGAAAGGCAGGAACTCCCAAGTGTTATTTTAGATTTTAAAAGACATAAATTCAGATTTGCATCTACTTAAGGTGGCCAAAGGTTGCGGTCTCGGTTTGACGTTTGTAGGACTGTGAAAGTGAAGGCTTTGTAATCATTAGAGAACAACTGAAACAGAACTACCTCTTTCTTGGGCTTCTGTTCATACACCGTTGTGTTGACCTACAGTGCACTTCTGTTTTGTCCTGAATTGGGTCTAAGCCAAGAACACTTGTATTGTGCTGCGTAGTGAATTTTTAAAGTTGTGTGCTCAGTATAGCAGGGACTCAATTACACTATTATCCCAGACCTCTAAAGAGAAAGGGCGCTGCCGTTTTTCTTCTCTGTCATCTATCAGCAGAAGGATCTCCCGATCAAAACAATCCCTCATTTGATTTGGCATCAAGAGTCTGGCCTCATCTTCCTGACACCCACCCTTTAGATATTTATAAGCGTTGATGAGATCCCTCCCTCAGCCTCCTCTTCTCCAAGGTAAACAGACCCAGTTCTCTCAGCCTTTCCTCATATGGTAGATGCTCCGTCCCCTCATTATCTTAGTGGCCCTGTGCTGGACTCTCTCTAGTAGTTGCTTGGCCTTTTTGAACCAGGTTGCCCAGAACCGCACACAGAACTGGACTCCTTTTGTGTAGTTCCAGCTCTCTCAGCCTCTTGTATGAACTATGTCCGGTCCCTTAATCATCCTCATGACCCTTTGCTGGACTCACTCCAGTATTTCCAGGTCTCTCTTGTACTGGGGGGTCCGTAACATTTTGCTGTAAACACAATGACTAACATATAAATGTTTTTGAAGATGATTGGGTCCAGAGGAAACCCTGATCAGTCCACTCGATGTAGAACTAACTTTAAACTGGCCATTAGCCCCATTAGACTGCACGTGGACAGTGAGTGTAGCCAAAGGTATGAAGCGCAGATTTCTGACTGCTGTGATACCTCTACAAAATGTTCTCCATGGCAGGTGTATATTGACTTCTCCAAGTTATGTTAACAGGTTTAACAATAAAAGGTATAGATACCATTTTGGAGCGAACGGAATCCAAGCTAAAATTTAACACAATGTTCCTGGGGTTGAATTCTCTGCCTGATTTGTATGTCTGGAATATTTATAATCAAATCAGTTTGGCTAAGCACCACTTTTTATTTTCTCCTCCATACGCGCTGAAAGAGTTTTTGTTCATATTCGAACCTGTGCTGTTTTCTTTTTTTAACCATGAGACTTCTTTCATTTGTCATCTTTTACATTCAAGTTTTTATTTTTTTAAGTGTCTCCTTTTGCTCCAAGGCAGCAGGTGAGAAAGAAGTGCAGGGCTAATTAATCACTTCCTTGGTAACTGAATTTCCATTTACAGAACTTGTATTGTTGCATCTTGAAATATTATATACGTATTGTAAAATATGAGGCCTTAAAAAACACCTTGCCCTTTTCAAATTTTTGAAGTGTGCTGAAATGAAAACTTAACTCAGTAATGATCTGTTTTATGAACCTCTGTGTTTCTGGAAACAGCTAATACCTATGTTCTAATAGGATTTATGAGGAGTTTCATGCTCTTAAATAATGTTTTGTCTGGATGACTTGTCCATATATAATTTATGACAAGCACATAGTGTGTATTTTTTTGACCTAAACTTGCTATTCAAAAGTAAGTAGTCATTTGCATTTTAAATCCAGGGCTATGACATCAGAATTCATGTATCATCACTAGAGTGAAATTCCCCTAGAGCAGATCTTAAAAATTTTGCTTTTTCTGGACATTATTCATAGTCAGTAGCAAGTAGTTATTGCTTTCTTATACTTGTAACAGGAATCACATGAAAAATTTGGGTTTTCATCAGCAGGATGTAATTTTTAGAGTGTGTCTAGGAAAATTTACCCTAGTTTTGTTTCTGAACTCTGAAGCTGTGACAGTGATTGCAGCACTTGAATGGCTTTTTCCATCAGTTTCCTTTATTCCAATCAATTTGTTCTGTCCTTACAATTTCTATTGATTTTGTGTGTATTGCAGGGTATTAATATCCCTTTAAATTAGCTTCCTAGTGCTCACATAGATTGTATAAAAAGTGACTTCATTGTCTGTGAGAAGTCATTGAAACGCACTTAATTCCTTTTAGTACTAAACTTTGCATGTCTGTAGTAGAAAACAGGAGAGATCAAGGTGTCCTTGCAATGACACATCAGATTCCTCTGCACAGGTTCCTCTCTTCATGTATTACAATCTTATTTATGCAACTTCATCAATAAAGAGGAAAAGGAATGTCGGTACACTGACACTGTTTTAAGAAGGTCATACTTTGAATTTCTGAGTACAAAATATGTACTTGGTGATAAAGTAGGGTCAGGTACTAGTTGTGAGAAGCTAGTCATTTCCCTTGTATGCCTTCTAAGTCCTTTCATGTTTTTGAACATACCTTTCATGTACAGTTTCTGTTCAGATAAAAATACTTCTTTCTGTTGACAGATCTTATCTGTTTCCCTGGCATTGCTTATTTCTCTGCACTCAACTTCAAGTCTGTTGCACTGATTCTGTCTTAGAAGAGATATATCTTGAATTTTGTGTTCAAAACACTACTACTGCTATAT
>NW_009737719.1:156401-187076 GCF_000703405.1 Apaloderma vittatum | reverse complement strand
CCTACACCTTTTATTTTCAGCCATTCTAAAGCAGTTATTCTTATTGCCTGTCTTTCACTTGATAGTAAAGTTAAAAGTGTGAACATCTCATTTTATTTAATTACCAAAAAGTAAGATCAATTTTTTAAAACATTAAGAGAAATGAAACTAGACAAGTGGAAAGAAGAAGCTGCTGACAAAAAGATGATTATTTGCAAGTTAGTTTAATAAAAAGTAATAAGATCAGTTGTTAACAGAAGTATTTTTTGTCTCCTGAATGTACCAAACCTGAAGTCAATGCTTCAATGTGGTAGAATATGGCAGAAGAATTATTTCTCTGAAAGTATTAAAAAGAAGTGATCTTATCTGTGTCATGATTTAGTTTGGGGCCTCAGTCTCTATACTATCCGTTCTTACTTAGCACCATAAAAAATAATGGACATATACAGAGATTCAGATACATAGATTCATACTGTATATCCCTTCCTTATATGTCTGCAGGTGGTGTGTATTTTTGTGTAGTCTCTTTAAAAGGTTGGATTTTGTGGTGCTTAGGATACATGGCAGACTCTTGTATTTGATTGGGTAAACACAGGAGAGTACAAAGATCTGCTGCAAATTATTCGTTCAAAGATTTATATGTGTGTTTTGTGAGCTATTTAATTTCCAATGAAGACTCTAAACCTTTACCTTACCTTATTGCCAACTATTTTTAGTTTTGGTGAAATTGTTCCCTTGTTCAGTCAAAAAGGCCAGGAGTCTGATCTATTAAATGCTAGGAAGCTTAACGTTGAAGGCTTTATATATGAGCAGGAAAAAATCAATTAAGTGCGTAGAAGGAAAGAACACAGTAGGTCTGTTTTTATGAGGTTTTGATTCAGACCCCAAATGAGCACTCAGATGTAATTTTGAGTGAGGGAAGTGAAAGTAGTGTATGTTTGCATTATGCATGACCTACAAAGATTAAAAAAATAGGCAGATTGTCAGTCGAAGGAGTAGATTTCAATGATCAGTCACAAAGAGTTCAATTCGATTAATCAGGCTTTTTCCTGGCTCATAAAAGGGAAATACAAGTCTTTAAGTGCTATATGGAGAGCACTCACCGTGAAGAATCATAGAATCGTAGAATTGTCAGGGTTGGAAGGGACCTTAAAGATCATCCAGTTCCAACCGCCCTGCCATGGGCAGGGACATCCCCCACTAGATCAGGCCCATCCAGCCTGGCCTTAAAAATTCCCAGGGATGGGCCTCCCACCACCTCTCTGGGCAACCTGTGCCAGCGTCTCCCCAGCCTCATGGTGAAGAACTCCTTCCTAACGTCCAATTTGAATCGTTCTATCTCTAGTTTTAATCCATTCTCTCTGGTCCTGCCACTGCCCAACATCCTAAAAAGCCCCTCACCAGCTTTCTTGTAGGTCCCCCTTAAGATACTGGAAGGCCACAATAAGGTCTTTAATTTTACCGTGGCCTTCAGTCTTCCTTACATATGGAAAAGTCATAGCACTGACAGCTTTTGAACTAGGCAGATGTGGTTAAATTGTTATGAGATGTGTAAAGGAAAGGAAAGGAAAGGAAAGGAAAGGAAAGGAAAGGAAAGGAAAGGAAAGGAAAGGAAAGGAAAGGAAAGGAAAGGAAAGGAAAGGAAAGGAAAGGAAAGGAAAGGAAAGAAGGAAAGGAAAGGAAAGGAAAGGCAAGGCACAGAGCAAGTAATTTCTTCTCCATTTGTTGGCCCATGAACAGGGATAAGTCCCACAGCTCTGACTCCTCTGACAGTCTGCCTGTCGGCGTGTCCAGTTTGACAGATGACCTGCTAATCCTTTGTGCTTTGCAGGTGTGAGTTCTATGTTTCAAACACCCAACAGCAAACCTTCCAGCAGAGCAGCACTAAAGACCCCAGGGCTTTCCTTAGGGGCCCTTTTATATGGAGCACTATGGCAAGGAATACTGTGATTGGTCCATTCGGGTCACCTTGACCCATCCTCTCCTCCTCACAGGCACAGCTGCCCCCTCCCCAGAATTGTGGGTGCCACCAGAAAACCTATCCTGGTAGTCTCAAACCAGGACACAGCACAGTCCTATCAAGCTTGTTGAAGTAACTTGGAGGGTGAGATGAAGGAAGGAATTTGGGAGAATTTTGGTTTGGCAAGACATTTGAGAGTGTGATGTGAGTATTAAATGGTTGATTGTGGATATTCCTTGTATGTCCACAAGTGGTAGAAGTACCATAGAAAATTATAATAAATAGGATGATGTTACCTAATGCAGAGTGATAGTGGGTTGGATTTCTGTAACCTCCACTGTCATGTATTTTCATCACCTATTTCTGATTAACCAGGAATTTCTTTTACTGACTTGTACTGACCTAAAACCCTTTTGGAGACATTAGAGCTCTAAATCGTGGAGGGGAAAAAAAAAAAAAAAAAAAAAGAAGGATGATTTCAAAACTCTGTAAGATAAACAGTCAACTGGATTGTGGCAAAAGAGCAAGACATTTGCAGGCATCACTATCAAAGTAATGTATCTTTTGTCATGCAGCTGAAGCTCCTCAGGCTCCTAAAAATGTATCCCTCATGTCTGTCTGTGATGCAGCTGAAGTAAATTTTGAGTCTCAGTGATGTGTTATATAAATGTAATTTTCCTTTATTTACTTCTCGGGAGCTTCTGGAAATGACTGATTTCAGAGAGGCTAGCATTGGTCAAGCAGCGTCACATAGCAGCTGTTCAGTTAGATAGAAGTGTGTTTCTTGGTTTACATAGAATGTATTATCTGACAGAATAGGATTGAAACAAGTTGGCCTTGAGAACTAACAGAAACAGAACTAAACACTAGTCTAAGTGCTTTCATTCTGTCTCCAGGGATATACTTTCATAGTGGCATTTAGGATTTCAGAGCATCATCCTCTAAACTGATTAGATAAGTGAGAAACTTTGGCTCCTGTTGGTAGTTACTTCCAGATATGCACAAAGGTATGGCACTAGAACCCTGAATGTTACTTTTCCAAAATTACAAGAATTTTCAGGAAATTTTGACAGCTAACTGTTCAAACTGTAGTCTTGCAAGTAATAAACTTTCTCATGAATAATCTGATAATTCAGCCTACTAATTATGGGTAGGGTGCTGCTACGTTTTATTTCTTCAGAGAAGTGACTTATCCTATAAGAAGCTCAGTCTACTTGACTGTGATCTACAAAAAGAAAGGGAAAGCTTATTAGGAGTGTAGGTGACAAATTTCATTTTCCTGAGTAAAGACCTTTAATTATGAATCAAGTCTTTTAGGAAGGTGACTAACATGGTACAACCACTTGAAGTGATGCATGCTGGGTTTTCATAGTACTGCTCTGTTTCTGTGTGCAATGTTTTAGTGCATAGATGGAGAACTTGTGAAAATATATTATTTGTTTATGATTAGAAACTTTAGTCATGTACCCATAATTGCTAAAGTAAAAACAGAAAGTATATCATAGGGACTTTTGGATGATTGCTCAGTACTTTTTGGATCTTGTCTCAAGCCTTCCTAAATGTGTGATTAGATTTTTATTTTGAGAGAGGGGGAGTTATATGTGAAGATGTGAGAACATATTTCATATAAGCAGATATATTAAAAGTGGTTTTAGTCTATACATGTTATTGCAAGGAGGAGAAAAAAGTAGAATTTAGAGGAGAAATTTGGAGTAATGGCATCCTGAAAGAATCGTCCTACTAAAGAGCATCCTGAAAGCATGAATTCTGAAGTAACGCTTGACCTTTGGCTCCATAGACTGCTGAATCTGAATCAATCAACATGATGTCTAAGAGTCAGAGCTAATAAACATTTATTGTTTATGCTTCCATTTGTGTTAGTGGTGATGCTACTGAATCCTTTGTTGTCAGTTCCTGTCAGCTGTTGACACGACCAGGCTCCCTAACAAGGGAGCTGAGGGAGACAGCAAGACAGAGACCTCATTGATGACGCATGTGGTCCCATGGCTCCCAGACGGGACAAGCAGAGCAGGTTTGGTAACAGTTACAAAGTTCAGCCACCAGCCCAGTGGGTGACCGCCAGTGAAGTCTGTAGTCATAATGCAAGTTTGAGGTTGAGCCAAGAAGTGAAGTCAGCAGGGCAGGATCCTTATCAACAAAGTACAAGCAAAGCACAAAGTATCGGCAGCAGAGCAGAGGCTTTGGTGCAGCACCCAAGCCAGTGGGTGGGGGGGTACAGAGTAGAAGACACAATGGAGCTTCTTACAGCAGTTCACAGAATCACAGAATGTTAGGGGTTGGAAGGGACCTCAAAAGATCATCTAGTCCAGAGCAGGATCACCTACAGTAGATCGCACAGGTACGTGTCCAGGCAGGTTTTGAATGTCTCCAAAGAAGAAGACTCCACAACCTCCCTGGGCAGCCTGTGTCAGGGCTCCGTCACCCTCACAGTGAAAAAGTTTTTCCTAATATTTTTGTGGAACCTCCTATGTTCCAGCTTGTGCCCATTACTCCTTTTCCTGTCATTTGACATCGCTGAAAAGAGCCTGGCTCCGTCCTCCTGACGCTCCCCCTTGACATATTTATAAACATTTATGAAGTCACCCCTCAGCCTCCTCTTCTCCAAGCTCGAGAGACCCAGCTGCTTCAGCCTTTCCTCGTAAGGGAGATGTTCCACTCCCTTCATCATCTTTGTGGCTCTGCGCTGGACTTTCTCCAGCAATTCCCTGTCTCTCTTGAGCTGAGTGGCCCAGAACTGGATACAATATTCCAGATGTGGCCTCATGAGGGCAGAGTAGAGGGGCAGGAGGACCTCTCTCGACTTAAGTTTTCCCACAGTTTAGCTCTGTATAGAAATCTCAGCTGAGGTTATACATTTTTACTGTATCAGAGCAAGCCTGTAACCCAAGTAACTAAACCTTAGGGAAAGGTGCTTGAAGACTGGGGAGGGCAGCTGGAGCCTGTTGGCATACTCAGGGCCCTGACAATTCCAGCTAATGTCACTGATAGTTGGAGACATCAAAGATGGGGGCGAAAGGGATGGGAGATGCCTCTTTTATCCGATATTCCTGTCAAGTGACCCTTAATGCATACATTGTAACAGGCATTGCTAGTGGCAGAACTTTAGTTCCTTATTTCTCTAAGTAAATCCATACCAAAAGTTGTTCATAGAGCTGACTGGACTTTTCCTGATGAAACAAAGTGTGTACTTTCAAGGTTCTGACACTTCAAAGATTTTGGTGGGTTATTTGAAGAGTGGCAAGAGTTGCGTTTGGAAACTGGTACTTTATACCTAGTGGGGGGAGCTTATATGACTGTGTGTATGATGTGGACAGCTGCAGCTGGTCAAGCTCATGAAGGTTAACTTTACTCACCAGTGAGCTAATCAATATATTTGATGAAGTAATGTGATTCATTTATGTTTGGTCACATGAATTACTGACTAAATTCCATTGAGGATATTGACTAGATTTCCACTGACCATAATGGAATCTTAGACAGCTAGCTTAAATGCAGGCATTAAATTGCAGACACAGAATGACTGAGGTTAGAAGAAACATCAGTAGGTTATCTAGTCCATCATCCTGTTCAAAGCAGGGTTCATGGACCAGACGAGGTTGTGCAGGACTTTATCCCACCTAGTCCTGAAAGCCTCCAGGAATGGAGACTGCATGTCTGTGGACAACCTGTTGCAGTGCTTGAAAATTTTTATGGTGAAAAAAATTTTTTCCTTATATTTGGTTTAAATTTGTTTGTTGTATGTTGCCTTCCCACTGGGCACCGTTCGGAAGTGCCTGGCTCTGTCTTCTTGATGACCTCCTAGGAAGTACTGTTAACCTTGTGTTAGAGTGCCCTGAAGTAGTCATCTCCAGGCTGAACAAACCTTTTTCCCTCATCTTTTCATCACAAAGGTGTTGCTCTAGTCTGTAACCATCATGGTTGTCTTTCACTGAAGTTGCTGCAGTTTGTCGCTGTTTTTCTTGTCCTGGGATCTCGGTACTGGGTGCAGTGTACTGCATGGAGTCTAACGAGTACTGGATAAACATACTTGCTCAGACCTGCTGGCAGTGGTCCTTTTAAAGCAGCCCAAGATTCCACAGGCCTTATTTGTAGACAGGGTGTGCTACATCCATAGTGTGTATCAGTAGGCCCATAGTTTTCTTATGTAGTCTTATCTAGACTTTTTCTTGCTTTTATCTAGTGCAGAAGCTATTCTTTATGCCCATGATGTCCCGTGCCAGTTTCTATCCTGGTTAAGCTTCAGTCTTCCTAGACACATGACTGTGCTGTTTCTAAATTCCTTCTTTGTAGCCTGTGTAATTAGAGTGCTAATTCTGGAGTAGAAGTGGGGTTTGGAGATCCAGATGTCCTGTCCCGTGTGCATAGCTGCTTCCCATAATGCCATAGATCTTACTGCAGACAGTATATACAAATTACTGTATATGCAAATGTGCAGGAGCATTTTGGAAGAAAGCTAGCAAGTGCAAAGATTTATAGAAATACACGCTTTACAATGCTGTTTGGGCTTTGAAGTATCATATACTAATGTCAGTTTTTTTCTGACAGTGTCCTAGTCCACGAATAGGCTGTGCCTGTTATGGCAGTTTGTATTTCTGATAGCTGTAAGAAACTCTTTCTGTTCCCCAGAGATGAGAAAGCTATTGCCTCTGAGACTAAAATTTACTTGAACATTAGTGTGGTTGCCCATCTAAACTTGATGATAATGTCTTGTTTTTCTGCACTGAGCTACTTGACACCATTGTATCTGTCACATGTAATAAAAATAGATTCCTAGTCAACTTTATTTTATGTAAAAATTGTCAGACTTAGTGTATCAGCACATCAAATAGTATCATTGGTGTGTGATTGTGTTGGTTTACCATAGCAACGAGTTTGTCCTTCAGCAGTAAAAATAGTGTGAGTTACTGTGTTTTTCATTACTCATAGCAATATTTATTTTTCTGTTACAGTATCTGATTGAAATTTTGACAGATATTCTGAGGTTGCCTGAAGTGGCATTGCTATACATTACTATTTAAAATGACTGCTTATTTGTATTTGTTCTTTCATTATGTCTAATAGATGATGACATAGCATTGTGAGGAAAAACACTGGGTTAAACCAATGTTGTGAAAGAGCCTGTTTTAATGCAGTAAACACAAAATTATCTTGACAAGCCAAAGAAAATCTGTGTAACATTCAACCCTACAGCACAATTTTAGGGGAAAAAAAGAAAAAAGAAAAAGAAGAGATTATTTAAAAAAACCCACAACAAACCAATAACAAACCACCCAAATAACTTGACAGTTAGGGAAGATTTAATTGTGTAAGCCAAAGAACAAAGCATCTGTGTATTATTGGTCTATATGTATAGTTTGAATAGAAGTTGTTATTTTTATACATTTTGAGATTTGAATCCTAGATTAGAATCAACCCTGAGAGTTAAATTGTGGATATTGGCCAGAAGCAGTGGTGTCCATGATCTTTCAGCAGAAGTCTGTGACCAGCCCAGCTCAACCTGACTGAAGCTTTTGACTCCGAGTAGGAAGGAAGCGTTTGGTTAGGCTCAAAAACTGTCGAACACCATAAAGCCTCTTTGTGCTACAGCTCAGGTGTTTTGGACAAAGGGCAGGAGTTAAAGGCGTATTTTGCCCGTAAGCCTGGTCACAGGTTTAGAATTGCAAATTGGGTTGACAGCTCTTGACCACCCTTCAGTTATAAAAGGTAAGATCACCCTCAATGCGTGTGAGTACCAGACACTGACAAGTTAGCCAGGGGGCATGACAAGGTAGCCCCAAATCTGTGTCCACTCAGTCACTTTTCCTGTTTTGTATGTTTATAGCAGCTGACAGGTTGGTTAGTTGTAGTCAGCTACTGTCTGCTGTTGGGATTAATGTCGTCATAGGATTTTTTAATTTTTTTTGTGAAAACGAATAGTTATCAGAGTTGTTATAGTGAAGATATATAACATTTCCATGTGAACTGCTGAGCTACTGTAAACCAGACAGAAGATTACAGCAGATTGCAGATTAAATCAGTATAAATCTTAAGTAGCTTCACTGACACTGTAGAATTCCCTTCATGTTCACCAGTGTATATGAGAGCGAAATTCAACTTTACATTTACCTGTGAAGGCAAGCCATCTTTTTCATCCGAGTGACTGTCTGTGCCTTTAGTAACTCATTGTGCTTGCTGTAGGTGGACTTGATATTCAGAGCTCTTGATTCTAAAACTGACCATCCATGGGCAATGTTTTGCATTTTCCTTTCCAGTCACTGACTTGACTGTTTGGTCTGCCAGCTCTGTTTGCTTTCCATTTTTCTCAGTGCAGTCCTAGCCATGTGTTTTAAATGCTACTGAAATATAAATGATGACAACAGCTTTTAAAATGGGAATTATTAAACTCTAGAAAGTCTCTGTCTGCTTGTATATCAGCATAAAGAATATTTGCTGCCCAATTTGCATTGTGGTCTATAGGGAGAAGATTTGTTTATTGTCTCCATACATCCTGCTCTGACCCAGCTAGAAATGTAAATCGTGAGAAATCATTAGGAAGTCTGTCCTTGTGAGATTACTGCCCACATTTTGCAGAGCCAAGAGGTTTGTAGATTTTCAGAAAGGTTCATTTTAGCATTTCATTATGTGTGTTTATCTAAAATGAATATGCAAATCTGCTTTTGTTTGTTTATTTCTGTTGTAGGATATTGTAATGTTTCTGCATTAGAAAGAGATGCTGTATAATAGAATGCTAGCAAGGGAAAAGCATGATCTTACGGTTAAAGTAAAAAGAAGTTAATCATGGGGCTGTAAACATAAATTCTAGCACACACTATGGGATATAAAGTACTAGGCATATGAGTCCTGGATTAGCAAGAAAGCTGTTGTGCTGTAATGCTGTGGTGCTGGACTTAAAGGCCAACAGGTATTTGACAGTTTGTTCTTATTTTAGGTATAGAATGTATGTTTTTGTGACGGTGGTTCAAAAATATGCTGATGTGTTGGAAAGGAACCCAAGAACCTGCAACAATTACTTTATATATAAATAAACAGATGACCTGTAGAAAGAGAGAAAAATATATTTTCAGTCTTTTTTGATGAGTTAAAGATCAGCTTTTGTAAGATTCTTTGTGTACCCAGTGAACATAGATTGATAGCTTATAGCACTCGGCGCTAAACAATTCTGGTTGCAAACGGAATATAACTTATGTTGGACAGTCACAAAAGGTGCAGGACAGAGCACAGCTCGTTATTGCAACAAAGTACCGAGAATTGGTGATAACAGACTATTTTCCCATTTCATGACATGAGGAGCTACTACCAAAAATGCCATGGAAATAAAAAAAAAAATAGATACAGTGTAATCAAAAGAGGTTGTCTGAGTTTGGGTGAGACTATATGTTTTGTGTTAAACACTAAATGCTAAGACTAATTTAAAAAAGTGATTTCTTCTGCTTGTTAACATTATGAATGAAGATGAGCTTTCAGATAGTTTACACTTCCTCTGACACACAGTTGAGCAAAGAGCAGAAAAGTGCTGTCACCTGTAGGGCAAAGACTGTTAGAGGAACCCAATCTAGTTAAAGATGCTCACTGTAGGGGGCTTGGACCAGATGGCCTTTAAAGGTCCTTCCAACCCAACGCGTTCTATTATTCATGAGCAAAGCGCTTTCCCTTTTACTGTTCCAAAGATTTTACCAAAATCAGTACCAAATTTTGTTTGATGATGCTATGGGTTTTTTGTGTTTTTTTTTTTTTCATTAATAGTAGGCAAAGTCTTCCTTTAATTCCATTCTGTTAGCTACTAATCATCACATAGTCAAAGAAAAAAATCCGTATGAAAATTTTGATTGCAATTTAGTATAGCTTCAACACAGTCTGGGAAATGGAGAAAACGGTGTTAACTCTGAAGCAGAATTGAAGATTTCTACAGTCAGCCACTGACTGTTTTAAACATCATGTGTAACACTCAGCCTAGTACCGTATTGACTAAAACATCTCAGAGCAGATAATTTTATTGAGTCAGCAAATAAAGAACAACTTGGAAAAAACCCTGTATCTTAATACTTAGCTCTTCCAGAGGTTGCACCGAGTCTTGTCATTGCCTTTTTTTCCACAAAATATGACAAAACTAGATGGCAGAAGAAGGAATTTTGCAACTCTGGGTGTTAAGATAAAAATAAAACAAATCACTTATGGAGATGGTCTTTGACCAGATCACTACATCTGAACTGTTCTGCCTCTTTTAAAGTTCACATGTAGAACTAGATGTAAGCTCTGTTCTTTTTTTTTTTTAATGGGATTGCGTAGACATTACAAAGGCCTTTTCCTCTAGACTTGTCTTCATGGTGTATGTTGTATTTGTCAAATGTGGAGAAGGGACAGGTACCTTTAGGTTTGCTACTTTGTCTTTTAATTCAATGAATGTTGAGATTACAGCTGGATGAAAGCATTTCTATGCTAATAGCTACATTTATTGCACTTTTATGCATTAGCAATGGTAAATAATCTTCCCAGGACAACATCTGTTCTCATTTGGCTAATTTCATTTCTGTTAATATATAAACTGAGGTTCTGATAAACACTTGCCTACTGTAAAACTTTTTTCTGTGTGTTACACTATTGGTTTTAGTTGCCAATTTCCACATCCAGCTAAGGAGTTTTGACTTCTGAATCAGTAGCAAAATCAGTCTCAGAAGAAAGTTCTCCAAATAACTCTTCCTTGTCTCTCTCTGTGCTATGTCTGACACTGTGCTATATTCCAGCCCAGAATGTATTCAGTCCATTGTATCACATTTCTTGTAGCTACTGTTACGTACTGTCAGATCTAGGTTTCATGTTAGCATATTTCCAAGATTTTATGGATGTATTAGGTTGTTGCTTCTTTCAGTTATAGCCATTGGCACTTTACAGGAATATTCTTTCATATGTACGTTTGCTTTCATCTGCCTACATGAATGGGGCTAGACTAAATATCTCAGGGACTAGTCAGTTGTGGTAGTAGCTTCTTCACTGCTTGCTGCTCTGCCAAAATGTCTTAACTCTAGGAGAACTAAATGTGGGAGTGGATACTTTTTTTCACCCTATCATTTCTTTCATTTTCAGAAGAGACTCCCAAACCATATCAAGTGCGTGTGCCTTTGATCATGATCCTGAGCTCTAGAACTGGAGTTTGTATTCAGATTACCAAACAGCCTTTACAAAACCTGCGATACTCCTGATGTGTGATAGGATGGGACAATGATAATTTATGCCTAATTTTACCACAAAAGTTGTAAAAATGATCTCTTGATTGCAACTGAATTGCAATGAAGTTGCATTCTTTAAATTCAGCCACTCGTTGGCCAGTGTGGCAAGTGTGGCCTTGATCCAAGGAAGAAAACTATGAAATTATATCCTTGACAGATGCTTCAGCATAGTCAGAGTGACTAATCTTCATTTTAACCCAGCCTTATGCCAATGCAGCTTCATTACTGATTATACAATTGTGAATGTGAAGCAAGACTTGCATTTAGATGTGTTCAGTTCTCTGTAAATGTATATTTTCCATGCAGCTGAAGTTCCGACAAGTGCCCTGTTAGTGTAGCTGTCATTGTACCCTGGGAAACACTGCAGTTCACAGGAATTTCACAGCTGGCTGAGGGTCTTGGGGTTGTTTGGTTCCCTGCTTTCCCTGCCCTTGCTTTAATCATCTGAAGAACACTGACTGTAATCTTACTTGTATGTACATCAAAGATCATGGAAAACATGAAGCTGCCACTTCACGCAGAAAAGTAACCTTTCTTTTATTTAATACAAGCTTTTATTTTGGGATGTTTTAGTTTTTGCTTCATTCTCACTTCAAATGTAGCAAGTGTTAATAGCACCTTAAAAATAGTCTCCTATATTTTCCCCCAGTTTCCTTTAACTCTATTTTTGTCTCCTCTCAAATGTTCTCACTTCTTTTAACCCTTTTGCTAGTCTTATTTTTAAATCTAGTAACATCTCAATTCTTCTTTAGTTTTTTTTTTTTTTAGTTTTTTTTGTGCTGTCTCTCTCTGTGTATCAGTACCAAACCGCATTCTTCTTCTGAGTGTGCATAGGGAGGGCAGGTTATTGTGGCTGCTGCCAGACTTTATACAGCATTTTGTGCACTTGTAGCTAAAAAGAAGTATGGACTTAATTGCTTCTGCGCTTTCCTATTTATAAAGTGTAGCAGATGGGTAGATTCTCCACCTGTTCTTACTGCTGTATCCAGCTGTTTCAGTGATAATTATAATTTATTACCATGGAAATAAGTCACTGGCAAACTCAGAAATGTAAACTCCATTTTGGTCTGAATTGAGGAAAGACTAAAGCAAAACAAAGATGCCGTGAAGTTTCACATCAGTGTCTTTTCCACTTGCATATGCTTTGTACTACTGAAATCAAAACTGAGATTTGGCTTCCATTCCCAGCGGTTCCTACTTGGAGAGTAGGCAGACGAGCTAAGCCAGCGTTGCTGAGAACTGTCTGAGGAAAGTCAGTGTTTCTTTCAAACTTCCTGTGTCACTTTGACTTCTTACAGCTCTGTAGAAGCTGCGAGATGTGATACCTGGTCCTTCTTCGTCTTGCAGAATCACAGAATGCTAGGGGGTGGAAGGGACCTTAAAAGATCATCTAGTCCAACCCTTCTGCCAGAGCAGGATCACCTAATGTAAGTCTCACAGGAATGCGTCCAGGTGGATTTTGAATGTTTCCAGAGGAGGGGACTCCGCGACCTCTCTGTTTGAGCTCTATCTGAGCTCTATTTCCTCTTCCTCCATTTCACCCCAATCTGGAGGTTTTCTGTAATGTTGGGAGTCTCAAATAAGTGACTCTGGGCTGAATTTCCTTTTGTGTTATGTTGTTGGGTCTTAGGGGCTCTGGAAAAGTGCCCGTTCTGCCTGTTACCCTTTGTCTCCAACTCAAAACACAGGAACTGCTGTGCTTCTCTCTTCTTACTTGGTGCTAACGGCAGTATCTCATCATTGCTGGATTAAACACATTCTCCTAGAAATCGCTCAGGGCAGGAAGACTAAGTATCTGAAACATTGTGCATTGCTTCTGAAGGTGCATGAAGACTGTGGGCCTGGATATCTAAAGCTTCAGTTTTAGAAAACCCTGGTACTGTAGTTGCTGATATCCACAAAAATGCATCTAGATGTATTTTTCCGTAATTCTGGGCTGTTTTCCTGAACTCGAGTTTTACAAAATCTTTAATATCATTGTGTGGTAAGTAATGCTTACTTTACACCTGAACGATATAGGTGTACAAGTTCTCTGCATTAATAAATTATAGAGAGCAACCTTGTGTGAGTTGGAAGTGGTCTTAGCATTAATTTTTATATTAATATTTGACAATTAAGGATTTATTTATCCTGATTTGTGCAGTGTAGTTGTGTTAATTTTATGTTTTACCTTGTGGTATTTTTTGTTTCTTTTTCTGAAATACCTGATTCACTGGAATGGTGGGGCTGGGGAAATTCTTCTTCCTGACGTACAATATAATGAAGCTCTTAATCTTGTGTAACTAATGATTCTAAATGATTCATGAAAGACATGCCAAATACACTTGAGTATTACTTTACTGCATTTTTCTGTGTTTCTCTAAGGTCAGGTTATAAAGTTTTCCGTCAGATTTGTCTTTTTGTAGTAGAAAAAAGATTTTCATTGAGGCAAAATATTGCGGGAGAGATTTCCTATCTGATGTAGTAATCCCCAATTAAAAAGAGGTTTGTATAATGCAAACTGTCCAAAACTCAGGCATTTTCTGACTCACAGCGAGCCTCCCTGTGAGCCCAGTTATGAATTTGTCATGAAACTGTCAATGGCATTTAAATAACTAATGCCACCTGGGACTGAGTTTTTGGGATTGGTGTAGAAAAAGATATGTAGATGCAGACTGGCTAATGTGTGTTCATGTATACGTGTGTGCAAAGGAGGAGGATGATGTTCTTCCTAAAATATTGTTAATATGGATACATTTGTAATGACTCAAAAACTGTGTGGAAGGAACCTCAGTGTGCTTAGTATTCTGTTTCATACAGACAACAATGTGCAATGTTTCAATTTTAAAAGCGGGAAGGCACTTGAGGCCAAATGGGGAGGAGTACACAGATCTTCCACAAGTAAAATGATAAAATCTGATCGCTAACCTATTTTGATGACAGAGCAAAATGTTGTTTTGAACTTCAGTGTGTGTATATGACCATCTGTGTGTTTGTGAGAAGCTATCATCTTTGATCAGATCCAGCGAAGCAGCCTCAGCTCCTAGCAAAAGCTGTGTGGTTTGAAGCATCCCTTCATCTTGTGCTGAACAGCCTGAGGTCAGAGCCTGCTGGTGCTGCCTGGCCCTTCATCATGCTGAGAACCTCCTTCGTTTTGTTAATGTCTATACATTGCAACCAAGAACTTGGTTGTAACGAGAGTTTGAGAAGCCTACTCATCCCCTAGAGACACTCGTCAGCTGTGGTGGGGGTGATATGCAGATAATCATGCCAAATACAACTGGGCCTGAAAAATAATTTGTGTCCGTCCTCTCGCCGTGTTTCTCACCGTGTCTGTATACGTTTCTTTCAGCTAATGCCCTTTCACTGCTACAAAACTGCAGAACCAGAATGGGCAAAAATACAAAGTAAAATGAAAACAGAAATCTAGCCATTGAGAGCTGTTGAGAATTAGTAGCAATGTCCAGTAAGTCTGAAGGAGTCCCAGGCTACTAAAGCTGTAGGCAGATGCTTTGCATCTTGGTGGTTTTAGGGTTGGAGGGTCTGGGTTTGTATCTCTAGCCTCCCCATGGCAGCAGACAAATCTTTCATCAGCTCCAGCCAGAGGTGTTCTTCTACAAAAAAGTAGAGTCTGCACGTCTTGCTAATGGTTTTTTGTTTGTTTGCTTGGAGTTTTTTGGTTGTGGAGTTTTTTTTGTGTTTATTTGAAAGGTCATTAGGATATCAAAAAGCTTAGGACAGTTTTAATCAGCTGGGGACAACTTAAGAGTTGGCCATTAATTCAAAATTACATTTGTTGGCCTGAACTTTGTGAGGAATCAATAGGGTTGTGTTGGTTTGTAAAGCCTGGAGGGCAGATTTTAGAATTTCCCGCAACTCTCTTGCACTGCTTGGATTAAAGCCTTCCTAGAATTTGTGCTTTTATCTTTTTCAAGGTCATGATAATTTTCAGTTGTTAAACACAACTTGAGGTGTGATTGAATGAATGTATGAGACTTGTAATTACTCGGCTGCTTTGGCGAGGTTCTTCCACCTTTGATCACCAAGTAGGAACTTCTAAGTCTGTCCTCCTACAAGGTCTTTCTCCTATGAAGCGCTGAGCATCCTCAGCCTTCAGTGGAAGAAGAGTGGCCCTTAACAGACATTTTTCAGCATTATACCACTTTATATAAATACATTAATTTAATAAAAAAATAAATGCCAAGAGCAAAGTTGGACACGATCAATTTGACATAATAAGCTCTGTGTGCCGAAGTGGCTGGTTTGGGTTCCATATGCTGAATTTATACTGTCCTCTCCCTTTTCTGAAGCTTACTCTTGCAATTTTATCTTTTGTACTTCTCTACTCTGCTTAAGCACCTGGTGATGGATCTCACTTTATTCCAGTTGAAGGACTTTACTTATATTCTTTTTTTATTTAATTCTTCTTGATTTCATTCAGGATACTGTTACTCTGGGCGTGTCTTTTGCTCTAGTGCACACTTTCTTAGGACAGGAAAACCTACTGTTTTAAACTGATACATTTTGAAAATGAAGACTAGGAATCCCTAGTATAGAAAATATTAAAAATGAAAAAGTTGTGATTTTTTATTTTGTAAAATTGAGTTATTAACATGTTCTACTGATGAGCATTCTGGGTTCAATTTAGTTGCCTCAGCCAATGTCTGGTGTGCTGGAGCACCTCTACTATGAGGATAGGCTAAGGGAACTGAGATTGTTCAGTCTTGAAAAAGAGAAGATTCCAGGGGGACCTTATCACTGCCTTCCAATACCTGAAGGGAACCTACAGGAAAGCTGGGCAGGGAATTTTTACACAAGTGTCCACCGATAGGACAAGAGGAAATTAATTTAAGTTAAAGGAAAACAGATTTAGGTTGAATCTTAGGAGAAAATTCTTCAGTACGAGGGTGGCAAGATTTGGAATAAATTGCCCAGAGACATTGTGGCTGCCCCCCTCCTGGAGGTGTTCAAGGCCAAGCTGGACGGAGCCTTGAGTAGCCTGATCTAGTTGAGAGGTGTCCCTGCCCATGGCAGGGAGGTTGGATTAGATGATCCCTAAGGTCCCTTCCAGCCTAGGCCATTCTATGAAAACAGTCACAGGGGCTGGCAGATGGGGCCTGTGCTCACTGGAACAGCAGCTGGAGGCCACAGAGAATATTGTAGGGCATCTCAGACACCTCCACAGAGATATCTATATTGAAACAAGTGAATGAAACACCTGACTTTGGCTAATGTATAAAATCTCTAGATGTCTTCTGCCAGTGTCCTTTCTTTGCATGTTTTCTACCACTTCTTGCTATATTTCAATAGTTTTGTTCTTTTGCTTGGTGCAGGTTGAAAATGTGAGTATATTAGGTCTGAAGAGCACCAAAATTCATCTGGTTAGCTGTATCCTTAGCTAGTATCTCAGTTAACTACTTCAAAAGCTTTTTCTATGATATGTGCATTAATCTTGTTATTTCATTCTGTGTTGGTCAGCACAGTGATGTGGGCTGCCTTCTTGGAAAGGTGCTGGATGAGGAGAGCACCTCTGGGGGTGAATCAGGCACCCCAGGCCTTTGGTCTCTGCCTCACTCAGTGTGTGACCAAGCCTTTGATGACAGAGCAAGAGTGTAAAAGAGCTTGAAGTACACTGAGATGGGAGAGCGACAGTGCAAATGGTCGTGAATAGAAGCAGTAAAGTGGGAGGGAATCTGGAATAAGAAGCAGCAGAAAGGAAAAAGATTATGCTACTTCTGTCCGTACAGCAGGGAGTGAAAAACCCCCAAAACAAAACTCAAACCTGCTCATGACTAACCTCTCACTTTGGCTACCATCAATATTTCCAAATGGGGTCTAAGAAATTGTGGTGGTGATTACAGAATTCGCTGTGCACCAGGGACAGAGGACTTTTTCATGATCCCATCTGTTAGTGAAAAGCTTGTTGCTGAGCTATCAGAGTTTGTATCTTACTGTGCACATTTGTTTTCTAGTGAACACAAATGAAACACTAATTTTTTGCCTGTGTAAAAATCTTCTTTAAAGCTTGATAATATGTTCTGCTGGTTTATTATCTGGATTATATTTCTGAAATTTACTCCTGTATATTTGTACCTGGGATTTTTTCTTCATTTCATGAGGTGGCCCTTTATTTTATTTTTTTAAGAAAGTATAAAACAGGGCAGGTAGCATTATTTTTTTTTCCTCCAGAATAAATTGTAGGTAGCTTTGTAGTATGGATGCAAATTATTTTTGCTATTCTAAGAAAGAGAGGCAAGAGGAAGACAAGGGGAGGAGGGGAAGAGTGCGAGCAGCCCCGTGCTGCACCCCAGGTGAGCTGCCCCCAGTACTGGAGCAGCAGGAGGGAGGAGGAGGAGGACGAGATGGACATTAGCAATGGCCACGACTTTCCCAGGTTAGGTACAAACCTGTCAGGCAGGAGGACCAGGGCCGTTTTGCTGCTCCTGGCAGCCTGTTGCCACGGGCAACTGTTTGTTTTGCCTGTGGAGCCAGGTCTACCTGTTACCTTGAGCACTTTGTGTCAGTTGTGAATTCAGCTCCTTTTTAAGCAATCTCAGGCAGTTCAAATGCTCTCTTTGTAGGAGTCTTTGCAACCACAGATTTTTATTGTTTGTTTTTTTTTTGGTAATTAAAAAGGTAATTCTTTTTCTGGACTATTTTTGTATGTTTGTTCCCTGTGTTTGAACCCAGAGTGCTGAGGGGGAGTTTCAGGGGATGTCCTTGTGTTTCATATAATAAACTGCATTAGCTTCAGCTTTATAGTGGCTTCAGTATCAACCTTTTCAGTATTCTCATTTCATCTACACACTGGTGGAGAAGAATTGATCATTCAGATGTCCTTATTAGTTTTGAGGTTTATTTCTTGCATGTTTTAAAATTAACTTGGGACAGGATAAGTGTAATTTATTTCATTCTATGACACCTTCAGGGATATTCTGGAACAGAGCTAGAAATCTGTGGTTTGATGATCTTGACTTGCCACTTTGAATGCACTGCCTTTTCCCTTTTGACTAGTTTTGATATTTAAGCTTCTGATTTTGGGTGATGCAGTTTTCATTTGACATCAAGAGAACAGATGTGTCCTTGCATGTTCTCTGAACTTCGTTTTACCTTGTGTTCTCCATTTATTTTTCTTTAAGTCCTTATGTAATACCTTGCAGCCTTTCCTAGTCATGATTAGAAGTGAAGTGGTATTTGATTGATATTGATACTTCACTGGTTGATATTATATTGATTAATATTTCGTAATCTCAGATCTTATCTGAATACATGTTTTATATTTGCAAATGCAAACAAAGTCTCTGAGCACAGAAGTGTAGTTTTGTATTCCTTCTAAGATACTACATGTTCCCTTTTTTTGCAACTAGTTAATCAAATACTGACAAACATCCCTCAGTGGATTACAGTAATCTTCAGGAGTTAAATTTTGACTTTATATATTACTTAAGTGTAACATTTATGATTTGGCATGTAATAAGATGACATAGACATTTATAAACCTGGTGAGACATTAAATGATCAGGCATGGAGCGATGGATTATTGAGCAACATTGTGTGCTATAGGCATTAGCAGTAGAATATAGTGATTTATATTGCATAGAGAGATTTTTTATTGGCAAGGAAATAGACAAGGTGTCATGCTGCTGTATTTTGCTTTTCTTAATTATTAATCTGAATGATACAACTGGAGGTAGAAGTTCTGTTAAGTAAATAAAAACAGATGTTACAGTTTTTCATTTGAGCATTTATCAAGTAAAATGTTAGTAGTGCTTGTATAATAGATCATGAAAGTGAGATGATCTATGCTTAAGCTGGGATTGTAGCTGGCGGACTGAAGTTTTATGTGCTTGTGAATACAACAGTTCTCAAGGTACAGAAAGAATGAATATTTAATTACTTGAAACTCTAGTAACACATTATGTTCAAGTTTTATTAAAATATTATTTTCTGTCCAAGCTATTTTATGTTATTTTATGTTTATTTTATGTTCTTTTGTCCATAAACATACTTTTGTCATTTTTCCTTATGCTTAATCTTTTTACATAGTTGGCTCTGAAAAATGAAATACACCTTTGACAGAATTTGTATTTGCTAGGATTAAGCAATAAATGGTATTCCTTCAAAGACCAGTAAAACATCTCAAAATGTCAGAGTTGACATTTGTCCATAAACTTGTGGCAAATGAGGTGGTGAATCTGTTAGATGCTGTCATCTTTTGGTACTGTTCAATAGATCCAGTGTAAGTCTAATATTTTTTCTAAAGAAATAGATTATATGGGTGACTCCAGTCCTAGAGAGGATGAGGGAAGCTGTGTCGTGTATTTTATAGCTTTTGCAGAGTTGTTTGGGATGAGGCAATTGTCAGCAATTCCAACACTTGCTATTGGAATTAAAATAAGTTGTCATTTCCTACTAAACATCTATACATCGTTGTACAAGTTAACATGTTAACTTGTTACTAGTTAACTAGTTAACTAGTTAACAAGTTAACTATGTTTCTTCCTTACCTGAAATGAGAGGAATAGTTGAGATTGGGAAATATTTACATGCTTTCTACTCATTTTTCAGACTATGCCTAATAGGCTTCTGGTGTAGTTTATAGGCTTTTCCCAAGTTGTGCATTGGTTGCTGAATAAATTTCTGTTAGTATTAGAGAATCTGAAAACAAAGAGAATGTTTTAACCAGTGGGTTTTTTCATCCAAGAACAAAGAGAAAAACCTGTCTTTAAGTTATTAGCAGGAGCCATGCTCTATGAATGCACAATGTTGGTATGCTCATAGCTCTAACTGGGAAACAGAGACCCGATGAGAGAGAGCAAGGTGGAAGGAGATACATCTTTCCTATGGTTTGTACAAACTTTTGCATAGGTAAAGCATTCAAGAAGATGCAGGACTGAAAGCTGGTCTGTTGTAGCTGGCTAGAAGTTGGCACCTTCCTGCTTTTGCTAACTCTTCCTTTGAAAAAAAGATGAAAAAGGAAGGATGATCAAATATGCTGTCACCAGTTTCAATAAAAATCACTTAGGCAAGCGTGCAGCAATTCCTTAAAAGAGCTAGGAAGGGACTAAGGTTTCCTGTTGTTCGGTCATTTTTTTCAAGTACCGAACATTTGGTAAAACCTTGTCCTACCACTAAAACATGTGCATCAGCCTGTCCTTTTTGTTGATGCTCCATAGTTATTTTTGCTGTTGCTTTTCATGACTCTCTAAAAAATAACTAAATCAAAAAAAATGCATCCTAACCCAGGAGATTAAGTGGAAGAGTAATACAGAAATTTGGAATGATGCTACAAATATTTGTTTTCTGTAATATGAAGGAACACAATTTGGAAATAAATAAAGAACAAGTGACTGGATATTTCTGTACGTATCTACCTCTTGCGGTGAAGATAATAGTTTCAGTCCTAGAAACTAGTTGTGTGAATAATTTCTTCGGGTGTTATAAGAATAACCCCATGTGCCAGTACAGGTTGGGGACCGACTTGCTGGAGAGCAGCGTAGGGGAACGGGACCTGGGGGTCCTGGTGGGCAGCAGGATGCCCATGAGCCAGCAATGTGCCCTCATGGCCAAGAGAGCCAATGGCATCCTGGGGTGTATTAGAAGGGGAGTAGCTAGTAGGTCCCGAGAGGTCCTCCTGCCCCTCTGCTCTGCCCTGGTGAGGCCACATCTGGAATATTGCGTCCAGTTCTGGGCCCCTCAGCTCAAGAGAGACAGGGAACTGCTGGAGAGAGTCCAGCACAGAGCCACAAAGATGATGAAGGGAGTGGAACATCTCCCTTCTGAGGAAAGGCTGAAGCAGCTGGGTCTCTTTAGCTTGGAGAAGAGGAGGCTGAGGGGTGAATTCATAAATGTTTGTAAATATGTCAAGGGGAGTGTCAGGAGGATGGAGCCAGGCTGTTTTCGGTGACGTCCAATGACAGGACAAGGGGCAATGGGTTCAAGCTGGAACATAGAAGGTTCCACAAAAATATTAGGAAAAACTTTTTCCCTATGAGGGTGACAGAGCCCTGGCACAGGCTGCCCAGGGAGATTGTGGAGTCTCTCTCTCTGGAGACATTCAGAACCCGCCTGGACGCATTCCTGTGTGACATACTGCAGGTGATCCTGCTCTGGCAGGGGGGTTGGTCTAGATGATCTTTTGAGGTCCCTTCCTACCTCTGACATTCTGTGATTCTGTGAAGAGCTACTCTGATTACAAAATGATTTTCTAGACTTCACTTATTAATAGGTTGGTTTTGAGTGACTGAGTAGTTTGATGATGAAATCATTCTCATTCGAATGATAAAAAGAAACTTGAAATTCCATCAGGCAATTTAAACAGCTTGTTTAAAAAATACTTAAGAAAGTCTGGAAAGGAGGGTTGTAGTAGAAATTGCTGCATGTTTTGTGTCGAATAAAGAATTAGCTGAACTTGAGCATGATATCAAAAGCTTTTGGAGTGGCAGCTGTGTCGTTTCTGGCTTTCTCTCTTTCTTTACCACTTGCTTATTCTGTCTGTGAGGACAATAACTTTACCAAGACTGTGAGTTTGGCACTTTGAGGTTGAATTTTTAGGAAGGGGAAAATATCAAGTCAAAAACTGATCAGTATCTTTTCCTATTATTCAACATATGAAGTACTAATGAGGTTATTTAATTCTATGTCTGACAATGAGTATGATAATGTTGGGACAGATTAGGACCCTAATTGAAAAGAAGATTCTTCAGCAAATTTAAAAGGGAAGATCAAATCAATATCTTCATCGCAATTATGTATGAACACAGTTTAAGGAGACTGTCACCCTACCCAGAAAGAACTATAGGAATATTTACCAACCTTTAAAACAAATACACTGCATGACATCCTTTAGGTTATATTTATATAGATTTCTGAAAGGATTAGTTAATTTTATTTTTAATGGCCAACACACATAGTTATTAATTTTGACTTCTATAATTCAGAAGTCAATTTATTTTAAAGGTGAGAAAAAACCCCACAACTCTGTAAAGGAAATTTTTGAAGTTGAAATTACTTTAGAAAGAAATATGTGTTAATCATAACAATATACTGAATATAGACTAATGTTCTCATGGGCCAAACCCTATTTTTAGCTTTTATGTATTTGAGTTTTTATTCAGTGTGTAGATGCTGAGTTGAGGAAGACAAACCTTTTGCCCCTGGTAGCATAGTCATTATCTCTTCAACCAGTAGTCTCTTTCTTTAAACAATATGATAAAATCTAGAAAAAAATATTTATCCGGTGAAATCACTTATACTAGTTATAACAGAATGAGTATGTTAGTGGAAGCATGCTTATTGAGGAAGATAAGCAAGAAGTGTGTATATAGGAGCAAGAACAGAATAAGATGAAAAAAAGCTATCAATAAGATTTTGTGAATTAAGAATAAAATGAATTGCTAAATAATCTTAGTCAAAGTATAGCTATCGTTAAACATGATAACTAGAGTAGAGAAGTTTCATCTTGTGTCATGTAATATAATGAAAAATCTGATATAAATGGTTGATAAGCACTTCTTTAGTGCAAATTAGCATATTCTTTCACCCATTTTAACAGCAACTAAACATAGAAGCAGGCATTCCATCGTAAAATAGTCTTAAAGTTCAGATATAATAGTAAAGGGTTAGATTGGTTAGTGGTGTAGGATGATTTCAAACTTTCCTATAATCCAGTTATGCAATATATTATTGTAAAGAATGTCCAGGGATTGTGACGTGAGATTGCTTTAATGGAGACTTCTCTTAATTCATGTATCAAGATGAGTACTTCACCCATTAAAATTGTTATTTTAGCACTTTGTGGTAGGTTGTCTCCTGTCTTGCTTGAAAGTCATTCCACGATGCTTTAGATTCTTTGAATACTCTGAACTGTTCCTTAGGAATGAAGGTTTATAAGCAGCATTGTGGCAAAATTGCTAAAAAATCCTTCAGTTATGTTGTATTTTTTGTCTTTTTTTTTCCAGAGTAACCCATTCTTTTCCCTTCTATTTCAAAAGCTACTTTTGACTAGAAGATTTTATGTTAAAAAGAATTTCAGTACAAGTATAAGCTGTGTATTCTTAAATTATATCCATCCTGACTACTGAAACACTGATTTACTGATTGTAGTTACTCACATAAAGGGGAAAAGAAGTGACTATTTCATGCCACTTAAGAATTTGGGACATTAAAGTGTCTTGAGTACATTAAGTTCTCACCAAAAGAGTGTTGCTGTTTTTGGAAGACTATTAACACATAAATTCAGCGTGAATTTGAATATTTTGTTTTTTCATTCTCCATGGCATTTATAATAGCACATTGTAGCCTTTATTGTAGCACATGAATACACATAAAATTGTAACACAGACTGAGAGTTTGAAGTTTTCATTAGTACACTGTTGAAAAAAAGTTTTTGGATTGTCAGGATGTTTTATAAAATATCTAGTGAACTGGTAGGTAGTTATATAAAGAGCAGTACAATTTCTTAAGGTGAATGTAACAAGTGTATCTAATGTGACGTGCAGAAGAAGAAGTTGTATTTTAATAAAAAAATGATGCTTCAGAATTCAATTTAAAGCGTGGAGTTTTTTCCTTGATTTAGATTTTTTATGAGTGAAAGATTATCTCAAGCAGTCACTTTCTCCTTTCTTTTGATGAATGGGAAGAGGCATTGGATAAAAAAAAGCTTTTGATTTAGTGATACACTGGCTTTCAAAACTCAGAAGCCACAAATAATTTTTAGGATAGGTTGTCTGAAAAACAGTATTCTTTCAAAGGAGGATATTCAGGACTTAATGCCATTCCACATGACGGCATAATGTAGAGACCATACCACAATATCACACCTCCCACTGGTAATGGATAGCTACACTCTGCTCTGCTACCTTTGCAGTAAATCTGTGCTTGAATTTAGCTCTTGCATGATCATGGCAAGATCCTGCCATCTCTTGACCCAACATGTAGCCAGCTGTGCCTATGGAATAAGAACCAAACATCCTGGTGAATGGTCGTGACAGCATTTTTCAATCATTACATGGGAGCTTAAATTAATTGCAGGATACACAAAGTAGTATTTTCTGTGTATGTTTTTTTAACATTTTTGTGATGTTGTCCTACTGTCTAAGGGTAAAAGAGATATTATTTGTGAAATTGGTATCCAATGCACAAGTAATGACTGATTCCCTCCTTTCTTAGTAGTATCTACCAACCTCCTAGACAGGAAATTGTGTGGCTCTTGGGAGTTGCTGCTTTCTTGTTCCCCAGGAGCTCCACTGCTGTAATGATGGTTTGTAGTTTATAACTGCAAATGTAGTTTGGATACTCCGTGAAATGGGCTATCGCAAGCTTTATCACGGATTCTGCATTGAGTTGAATTGATATTTTCATGTAGTGGCTTTACCCATACCAACCAGTAATGGGGAGTTACTGTTCCTTGTTGCCCGTAATAAGAAAGGAGCTTGAAATGGCAAAACCTGTTTGTCAGTTGGAAAAGTAAAGTGAGAAAAGGAAATAACTTCAGGGTGTACCAACTCATTCTGCGGTTTTGTGTTAACTTGTGTGAGTTGTAGCTCTTTTCCAGTATCTATGGATGCAATGAAGATGAAATCAATTTAGAGTTGCTTAAGCATAATTACACCCACTAAGAAATCACTTCTGCTTTTGCATTTGTACCACAGTTCCAACCCATTATTGAATGTGCTTGATAATAATTTACCAAGCATTACAGCAAAAGGTTGCTGAAGGAGAACAAATGCCTGAGTTAGAAAATGGGCTGACTGTTTTCTTAAACAAACAACCTAATTGGCAGAGCAGAGTTTGGATCTACCTAAATGACAATCAGCACAAGTGTCTTGCCAAATGAAGATGTATTCAAGAAAATGTGTTCTTCTATGTTTTGTCCCTTACAGTGTGGTTTTTTTGGTTTTTTTTTTTTGTTGTTGTTTTTTTGTTTTTCCCCCCAGTGTTACCTAAAGGCACAGAGTAGGGCAATCTGCAGTTGGCAGGAAATCATCACTTTTTTTTTTCCCCTTTGTTGTGTTTTTTAAATTTAATTTTAAATTTTTATTTTGTTTCCACTCATCTTCTCTTTTCCTGGTATAGTAATTATAATTTAAAACATGCTCAGGTTTGGGGTACAGCAAAGAGTTTGGCTTACACCTTTCTCTTGGCGAATTTAAAAACCTTCCTCTCTAGAGACCACTTGAACAATTGGATTATTCTGTAGTTCAATGATTGCTGCAGCTTCAGGAATACAAATCTGGATTTGGGCACTGTAATTTGGAAAAGGTAGGTTTTAAGCACTTAGGTGAACTATGTATAACTCAGGTGCCTAGTAAAGAAGTGGTGTGACTGTCTTGCTAGCTTTTTGATTTAAAAATGAGTATTTCTTCCAAGAATATTGCTGTAGATTTAGCAGAGCAACTGGAAACTATTGGTTCTGTGGAACCCCTAGTTACCTGTTGTCAATGTTGAATCAATTTATAATATAGTCTTCACATTATCATGTATTATATATGTTAGGATGTGCGTGATAGTATAATGTGTACTGCTGGTACTAAGGATGAGCAGGTATTATGTCTGATAAGTATTATCTGTGTTATATGTGTTTACATGTGTAAGTTACAAGGATTGTTTCACCACTTACTATATGGCACATCGCTGCAGCAGTACTTAAGGACAGGGAGCACTCTTCATAGCCTGGAGATGTGGTCTTGGGCAGGTCATTTAAGATTTAAATATGAGATTGGGATGTATAGTAGGAAAAAGAGACAAGCCCATGCACCCTTTCTCAGTTGAGCATCCTCTATGCATGTGGAGCCTTGTGTGGTAGGACAGTTTTGACTTCTGAAATTACTTTGCTCTACAGTGCGCAATCTCTGGGTGTTACAACACTGTACAGCCACTCAACTTTGTGGTTAGAGAACTTCTGTAAGTGTGGGTATGAATCTCCTTGTGCAGAGACCAAGATTGAATCTGAGTTGCCCACATCAAGTGTACAAGTGTTGTAACCAGCAAGTTACTACATAAAATTGGAGACGATGACTTTTTTTTTCTCTCTTGTGGTCTTGTGCAAGAAAACTCAAGATGCCAGTGCAATTTGCATTGAGTTTTCCAAATGCTCTGAGAGGCATACTGTCTTAAGCCCTTTGTGGATTTAGATGGAGGATTCACTACTTTGTGGTTCCTTTCTTTGCTTAAATCGTAGAATTGTAGAATGTGTGAATGACGCAAGCATGCTTACATCTTGTTTTGCAGAAATAACAAAAAAAATATTTTTAAAGATAACAAGAACAGTATGTGTTCTATTATGTCAAATACATCTGCTTTGTTTTATTAACAGGATTGATGTTACAATAGAACAGTCTCAATAGTGAACTAAGGGAAAAGGTGAATATCAAGATAACAACATTCACAGATTATTCTAAATGGAAAGCCTGTGCCACACCACAAAAGTTAGAGAAATGTTCAAACCAATTACGTGTATGTGTATATATGCAAATAATGTACATATGTATTTGTGTGTATCTATATGTGTATGTCTGGCGAAATATTTCAGAAAAATCAAATTAATTATCACATATGAGGAAGAACACACACACACACAGACACATAAAATCAAGTTTTGCATGCTCCTGCATAGTCCAGGAGATTTTTTTTTCCATGGGTTTTGAATCCTTGTTCAGCATTGTTAGGGCAGTAGGAAACAATACTGGCTTTCCTCTGACAAGCTACCTGAATGCAGCAGTAAATCAGTCAAAGAAAAAAGAGTTTGGAAAGCACCCAGCGTGTAGAAGGTCAGACAGTTTAACACACAGTTATGTTTTTAGTACTATTTCTGTCAACAGCAGGTTAGTGTACAGGAAGAGTGTTCTCCTTATCCATGTCTCAGAGTCTTCAAAGTAATCTGTTTCTCATCCAGTGGAGTTCCTGAGGAAAGCATCTCATATGCCTTCGGAATGCCTGCCCTTTGCTTGGCTGAGCAGAGGCAGCTGGAAGTGATTAGAATAGACTGATGTGAAATCAGGTGGGAAGGGATTCATCTTGCTAAAGAAGAGGAATCAATACTCTGTTCTGTAGAGGAAGAGGAGTTTAAGTACAAAAGTGAGCAGATTTTCTAGGGGGCACATGGGAGTTGAACAGTGTGGTTGCACTGATGCCACTTAATATTGCAAATCACGTTCTACCCCCAGTAGACTACATTTAAAAACAGGCTGATAATCACAGATGATAGTTTCATAAGAGCACAGGAACTGTTCCTTTATCCTAGTTCTCCCTCTCAACTCTCCCAAAACATACAGTGAAATCAGACAAAAAAAGATAGAACATTAATAAGTACCTAGCTATAAATATTAAATTTCTAATGTGAAAACAGTGACATTTGCCAGACATGCAAGGTTTCATTATTTCATTTTAAATTTCACATTATTAGGGATAAGTCAGTTGAAAATCATTCTCTCTTGAAAGGGAAAGCTTATGTTTTAACATAAGCAATATCCTTTAAAAAAACCCCCAAATTTTACTATGTTCTGGCAATGATGCCTTCATAGGAGACGGGCAGTGTTGCTGATGCTCTAAAGTGTTGTGCTTGTCTGCCATCTAGAACTAGTGACAAGTTGCCTTTTGAATGTCATTTCTCTGCATGACATTCTGGCAGTTACTTCCACCTGCCGATGTCCTTCCTTTTGGTTGTTCAGCTCAGGCAAACCTGATCTGTAAAACTGTGTACAGTGGCTATTTGGAAAGAAACAGCCTTGCTTATTCCAGTGAGAAAATGCCATCCAATATAACAGCTCTGAATAACATGTTAGTATAGGATATTGCAAACCAGGTTGATGATGTTAAGAGACAAGGATGTTGACTCCTCTAGGCACAGGTTCCTTGAATTAAACTTTGATCTGGTTATGCTACTTGTAGTGTCTTATCTGAACTAAAATACTTGCATTTCAGACCGGAGAAGGAACCACTACCTTTCCATTATTTAACTTCACGCATGCTCAAAGAACTGCACATTGTAATTTCTTCAGGTGGTTGAATTACTTCTTAAAATTGTACGTTACTGTTATGAAGCTTGTTAGTTTATTAAACAGGCCAAAATTAAGTATTGCAAATGAAGTAGTAAAAGCCTGCAACTTAAACCTGTCATATAAGGTGTTGAAAGAGGACCCTTTACCCTTTGGGACAGTGGCCATTCAGTAACTAACTTCATACCGTATGAAAATCTGGTCTCTCTTACTGTCTGAAGCTCAGATTAATCTCTTCTGTTTCTGGCCATGAAGAAGTTAAACATCTCACCTAAATTATTTGTTAGGGCACCCTCTCTGTTTAATGGAGAGATACTATTTTTTGCAGGAAGTCAGTCCATCTGCCTAGAATGTCAGTATTTGTCCATTGGAGTTGAATTTCCCTGTTGACTACAGCAATAAGCATGTTAACTGATGTGCTATTAAGCAAAAAGTACTCATATGTTTAGAGGCAAGGAGGTAGCCTGTGCTCAAAACAGCTGTTCCAGCCCAAAATGCAGCCAAAACCAGAGTGGAGGCTTTTGCTGAGCATTTTGAACGTGTTGTCTCTCAGTCACTGAATGATCCTCTAGTAAAAAATAAATTAAAAGCAATTAAAAATGAAATAGCACCAAAAAACCTGTCCAAATGGTGAAGAATGTAGTACTTTAAGTTGCTGACTTTTTCTTGATGAGAACGGAGAGTTTTTCTATCATCCATCATGAACAGGGTGTGACAGGAAATGCCTGTCAGAATAGTGCCCAGTCTTAGCCGGGACAAACTAAAAGAGAAGAGTGTCCTGGCAGTCAGCTGGAAAAATGCCACAACACCCACTTCATTGCTGTCCACAATCCCTTATTCCACCAAGGAATGCACACCAGGTGACCTTGCTAGTAATCCCATTCACGTGTTTTTAAGCTTTTTTCTAGCATTTCAGAATATTTTTAAACAAGTATTTTAAATAGCTAGTTTTATATATGCATATACACACACTTGTGTATACTTATATGCACACATATATTTAATGCAGGGGAAAGTTAAGTAAATTAAAGCACAGAAAATGGTGGAGGTTTGAAAAATAATCCTCATCTTTCCAGAGTCCTCATTTTAAAGCTAGGAAATTTATTTTCTACCCATCTGTCATATGTGTGCTTTTGTGTGTGGGTGTGCAAATTCTGTGTAGTAGTTTACATAGCTCTTAAGACATTAATAATTAATTTCCTGCAGTACTGGGTAAGACGCTATCAAGCTGGTTTGTGTGCAATTTCAGAGCAGGCCATAATCATCCATTCTATGTAAAGCCTTCCGTTTTGATTTTCAGCCTGCATGCAGGGGAATTATATGAACTTAGGGGTAATGGTGTTGGGTCAGACCAAGGTACACAGAGCAAAGAGTTCTATTTCCATCAGTGACAGATGCCAAAGGAAGAGAAAGAACAAGAGAAATGTGGATTATACCGTCCCCTGATACACTCTTAGGATGCAGTTCTCTAGGTACAGGTCCTTTATTCATACATACTTAGGTTCTACCAGCCCCTTTCATGTCCAGTTTAAAGTTCTCTTTCTCAAACTCCCTTGAGGTTTTTCTGCCCGTTGCATTTGTAACTGCTTTCTGCTGATGTTGCTAGTCTTCATGGTCCCTTTCTTCTCTTCATCTGTTCTGTTGATTTTACCATGTGGCTTCCTTTGGTTTGTATTTGTTTTCAGTCCTGTCAGGTAAACCCTTCATTTTCTACAGTCAAAGCTCTCCTAAAGTCAAACCTTTTTCCTGATGATTTTTTCCTATTTGAAGGAGACCTATCATCCAGAAGTTGCACTTTTGAAATTCTTTGTTTCCAGAACTGGTCTGTGCAGCAGGTTTTTTGTCTATTTTTAAATTATTTTTTTATAGTGCATTGAAAGAATATTGCAATCTGCAAAATCAAGTGCTTAATAGATATACAGGTCTTCAGGTGACAAGTGTGACCTTCCTCCCTCCTAAGTATGAGGTGTTTTTAATTTCATAAAAACTTTCAGGTGTTTGTTTTTCCCCCCCCCAATGAGTCTCTATTTTTTTCTTTATCATTTTGAATAATTGACCCTGTTTATTTACTGAATATTTTTTCTTGCAGTATGACATAAAGATTAAAGCAAAAACATTGACTAAGTCAATCAGAGAAACATCAGACCTGAATGTTCAGTGTATTTAGTACATTATACCACTTTAGAGTTCCCAAAGTGATAAAGAGCTAGAAGTCACATTTGTGTCATGCTCCTACAGATTTAGACCATGACCATCAGCAGCCTTCCCCGGTCTGTGAACTGAGGTTCTCAAGCAGCAACTAAGATAACTCCAAAACATTTCATGTGGGAAAACAAATTGGTGTAAGACAGTTGATTTTTTATGCTATGCTGTAATTAACTGTGCCTGTACCTGGGCTGTGCACCCGAGGCTTTCTGCAGAGGAGCTTCTCTCCTTACCGTTAAAAAATTTTTTACCCTCTGAAATACAGTGGTGAAGTTTGCAGTGTTCCTTGAGAGCAATCCCTCGCTTTTCC